>NC_092049.1:50049133-50261660 GCF_003086295.3 Arachis hypogaea | reverse complement strand
TATGATAACTTTTAAGTAGTAGGAGTCCGACTTCGTTAGATCGGTCTCCTTTAAGTTATTTTTGTAATCCTCTTTCTTGGATCTTTGTCAGATCTCTTTCAGGGATTACTTTTATAACTTTCCAGTTGTAGGAGTCCGACTTCGTTGGGTCGGTCTCCTTTAAGTTATTTGTAGTCATCTTTCTTAGATCTTTGTCAGATCTCTTTCAGGGACTACTTTGATAACTTTTAAGTAGTAGGAGTCCGACTTGGTTATACCGGTCTCCTTTAAGTTATTTTTTGTAGTCCTCTTTCTTGGATCTTTGTCAGATCTCTTTCAGGGACTACTTTAATAACTCTTTGTTTTGTGCTGACTTTGTTATGTCGGGCCCTTCTAAGTTAAAGTAATCCTCTTTAATAGGGTTGGCCAGACCTCTTTCCAGGGTTTACTTATAACTTGGTTTGACTTGGTTCGACTTCTTAATGTTCGACCAGTCTTTAAGTTATTATTTTAGCGATCCGTAAGACCTCGTCAGGTTCTTTTTTAGATCACTTTCGATAACTTCTTACATTATTCTGTGTTCATCTTTGCCGATTTGTAGAAAGTGGTTGTCATCTCTAGATCGTCCTTTGGGTGAATCGCGTTTTCACCTTTATCGGACGGTTGTCTTTATCGTGATCGTGCAGTGAAATTCTTTTTCACTTTCTGCCAATCTGTTGCTTTATAATCGGACGATGAATGCTTCAGATTAATGCGTCTTGAAATCTTTGTAGAATATCTAAAATATATTGTATTTAAAGGAAAAGTGCAAATATATACATATGGGATTTGTCTGAGTCTCAACTTGGTGCCTCATTAAAAAACCTTTTCAGGAAAAAGAGTGCATCCAATAATGAGATCTTTTATCTTTTCTAACTGTAGTACCTTCTGAGGTTGCAGGCGTGCCATGACCTGGGAAGTTCTCGTCCATCGAGTTCAGACAGTCTGTAGTAGCCCTTTCCTAGTACTTCTACCACTCGGTAGGGTCCTTTCCAGTTTGCTGCCAGCTTTCCCTCTCCTGGTCGAGTTGTTCCGATATCATTTCGGATTAGGATGAGGTCATTTTCTGCGAAACTTCTCGGCACTACCTTTTGATTATATCTGGAGGCCATTCGGCGTTTTAGAGCTTCTTCCCTAATCCGGGCTCTTTCTTGGATTTCGGGTAACAAGTCAAGCTCTTCTCTTTGAAGTTGGGAGTTTGCTTCCTCATTGTAGTGAACTATTCTAGGCGACCCTTCCTCAATCTCTACTGGAATCATCGCCTCTATTTCGTATGCTAATCGGAAGGGGGATTCCTTCTTGGTGGAATGTGGCGTTGTTCGATATGCCCACAGGACCTGTGGAAGCTCTTCTGCCCATGCTCCCTTTGCATATTGTAATCTCCGTTTTAATCCAGCCAATATGACTTTGTTAGCAGCTTCGGCCTGTCCGTTGGCTTGTGGATGTTCAACGGAGGTGTACTGGTGCTTTATATTCAAGTCGGCTACTAGTTTTCTCAAGCCTGCATCTGTGAATTGAGTGCCATTGTCTGTGGTTATTGAATATGGAACCCCGAACCTCGTGACAATGTTTCTATATAAGAATTTCCGGCTTCTTTGAGCGGTGGCATTGGCTAGGGGCTCTGCCTCGATCCACTTTGTAAAGTAATCTACCCCTACTATGAGGAATTTAACTTGTCCTGATCCCTGTGGGAAGGGGCCGAGAAGATCGAGTCCCCATTTTGCAAACGGCCAAGGCGAGGTCACGCTGATGAGCTCTTCTGGCGGGGCGATGTGAAAGTTGGCATGTTTCTGACATGGTGGGCATTTCTTTACAAATTCTGTGGCTTTTTTCTGTAGAGTTGGCCAATAAAATCCCGTCCGAAGCACTTTTTTAGCGAGAGCTCGTGCTCCGAGATGATTGCCACAGATACCGCTGTGTATTTCTTCTAGCACTTCTCTTGTGTTGGAGGTTGGCACGGATTTTAGTAAAGGTGTTGAGATTCCTCTTCTGTACAGGATGTTGTTTATGATGGTGTAGTACTGTGCCTCTCTTTTTTACCTTTTTGCCTCCTTTTCTTCTATGGGGAGCGTTCCTGTTCTGAGGTAGTTGGCTATAGGGGTCATCCATCCTTGGTCCTGACTTGTTATGGTCAAAACTTTTTCCTCTTTCGAGATTGACGGGTTCTGCAACATTTCCTGGATGAGGCTTCTATTGTTGCCCCCTGGTTTGGTGCTGGCTAGTTTTGAGAGTACGTCAGCTCGGGCATTTTGTTCGTGGGGTATGTGGCAGATCTTATACTCCCCTATTTGTCCGAGCTGTTCCTTGGTTTTATCCAAATACTTTTTCATGGTGGGATCTTTGGCTTGGTAGCTCCCTGTTATTTGTGATATAACCACTTGTGAATCGCTGTAAATGTTGAGTTTTTGAGCTCCGACTTCTTTATCCAGCTTCAAACCAGCTAATAATGCTTCATATTCCGCCTGGTTGTTTGAGGCCGGGAACCCGAACTTGAGGGAGAGCTCAACCTGTGTTCCTTGGTTGCTTTCTATTATCACGCCCGCACTGCTTCCAGTTTTATTTGAAGAACCGTCCATGTAAAGGTTCCATTCTGTGGGGGTTTCTAGGGCATCTGTGAATTCTACGATAAAATCAGCTAGATACTGTGATTTGATGGCCGTCCGAGCTTCATATTGGAGGTCAAACTCTGACAACTCGACTGCCCATTGTAGAATTCTGCCTGCTAGATCTATTTTCTGCAATATTCTTTTTATGGGCTGGTTAGTTCGAACCTTAATGGTGTGAGCCTGGAAGTACGGGCGGAGTCGTCGAGATGTTAGGATGAGAGTATAGGAAAATTTTTCTATTTTCTGGTAGTTCATCTCGGATCCCTGTAGTCCCTTGCTAATGAAGTAGACGGGTTGTTGCCCATTTTCGTCTTCTCTGACTAGTGCTGAGGCTCTTGCCCGACTCCCTACTACGAGATATAGTATGAGCGGTTCTCCTTTTCGTGGTCGAGATAAGATAGGTGGCCGTCCTAAGAACTCCTTGAAGTCTTTGAATGCTTGCTCACATTCTGTCGTCCATTCGAACTGTTTTCCCTTTCTTAAAGTGGCATAGAAGGGGAGAGATCTTATCGCAGCTCCTGCTAAGAATCGGGATAGGGCAGCCAATCTTTCGTTGAATTGTTGTACTTCTTTGACATAGGTTGGGGTCTTCATGTTGAGTATGGCTTGACATTTGTCTGGGTTTGCTTCAATTCCCCTTTGTGTGAGCATGAAACCTAAGAATTTGCCTGGTTCTACTGCGAAGGTACATTTTGCGGCATTGAGTCGCATGTTGTGTTTCCTTATGGTGTCAAACACTTGAGCCAGGTCGGATAATAATGTATCTTCGGTTTGTGTTTTTATTAACATGTCGTCCACATAGACTTCCATGATGTTTCCGATGTGCTCCGAAAAAACTTTATTCATTAGTCTTTGATAAGTAGCTCCTGCGTTCTTGAGACCAAAGGGCATCACGATGTAACAGTAGTTTGCCTTTGGTGTTAAAAACGAGGTCTTTTCTTGGTCTGGTGGATACATGGGGATTTGGTTGTATCCTGAATATGCGTCCATAAACGAGAGATATTTATATCCAAAGGAAGCATCTACCAGGGCGTCAATACTTGGGAGCGGGTATGGATCTTTTGGGCAAGCTTTGTTGAGATCGGTGTAATCGGTGCACATTCGCCACTTCCCATTCGATTTTTTCACCAAGATGACGTTGGCTAGCCATAGCGGGTATTTAACTTCTCTTATAAATCCGGCTTCCAGTAGTGCTTGTACTTGCTCTTCCACAGCCTGGGATCGCTCTGGTCCAAGCTTTCTTCGTCTCTGCTGTACCGGTCGAGATCCTGGGTAGACCGCCAACTTGTGGCACATTAGCTTAGGGTCTATGCTTGGAATGTCCGTGGCTTTCCATGCAAAGAGGTCGACATTATCTCGCAAGAAGTGTATTAGCAATTCTTTTAAATCACCTTTTAGGATCGTGCCGATATTAGTTGTTTTTTCCGAGGTGTCCCCGATCTGAATTTTTTCTATCTCGCCCTCTGGTTGGGGGCGAAGATCTTCTCGTCGTTGAACTCCGCCCAACTCGATTGCGTGGAACTCTTTTCCTTTGCCTCTAAGGTTTAGGCTTTCGTTATAACAGCGACGTGCCATCTTTTGGTTAGCTTTTATCGTGGCTATTCCTTTTGGAGTTGGGAACTTCATACATAGGTGTGGGGTCAATACTATTGCGCCGAGTTGGTTGAGTGTTGTCCGACCTATGAGAGCATTGTAAGTTGAACTTACATCGACCACGATGTAGTCTATTTTGAGGGTCCTGGATTGGTCTCCTTTTCCAAAGGTTGTATGTAGTGATATATATCCTAGTGGTCGAATGATGCCAAGGCATCTTAGGCTAGTTTCACTAGTATTTTTCTGTTAGTTTTAGTGGTTTTATGCACTTTCGTGAGCTTAAAGTAACCAAGAATGGTTAAAAGAATAACAAAGCAATGAACCATCCAAACAATATGATTTTGATGCAATATCCATGAGTTTTAGTTATATTACTTGAATGCTATGAATGGAAGATTTCTCATGAAATTTTGCAAGACTTTGATGCAATTGTTTGGATGATTTCAGGGAAGAAGAGGCTAGGCAAGGAAGCAACAAAATCAATAAAGGAAGCTTGAATATCACATGTGGAGTTTAAGTTCCAGTTTAAGCCTAAACTGGAGCTTAAACGCCAGAATCATGAAGGCTAAGAATTGCTGGAATTGAAGTTTAACCTCCAGTTTGACCTCAAACTGGAGGTTAAACGCCAGAATGATAATGCCACCCAGGAAGGAGTTCCACGTTTAACCTCCAGTTTGACCTCAAACTGGAGGGTAAACGCCAGAATGGGAAAAGCACCAGGGAGCCATTTCCACGTTTAAGCTCCAGTTTGACCTCAAACTGGAGCTTAAACGTGTTCGACCAAGATCTCTCCTCCAGGGTTGCTCTCTCCATTTCCACGTTTAAGCTCCAGTTTGACCTCAAACTGGAGCTTAAACGTGTTCGACACCTCCAGGGCTACCTTTCTAAGCTTCCACGTTTAACCTCCAGTTTAACCTTAAACTGGAGGTTAAACGTGTTCGACCTCCAGGATGCCTCCTTCCAATTCCACGTTTAACCTCCAGTTTGACCTTAAACTGGAGGTTAAATGTGTTCGACCTCCAGGGCTGCCCTTCCTATATCCACGTTTAAGCTTCAGTTTGACCTCAAACTGGAGCTTAAACGTGTTCGACTACATAACTCTCCAGGGCTGCCTTCTTCCATTTCCACGTTTAAGCTTCAGTTTAACCTTAAACTAAAGCTTAAACGTGCTTCTACAAAAGGCCTCACTGGAAGTGTCTGGCGTTTAAGCTGCAGTTTAAGCTTAAACTGCAACTTAAACGCCACTCTTGGAAAAGGTTTCTGGACCAAAGATATTGTGGTTTAAGTTAGTATTTGAGCACAAACATTAACTTAAACTTATTCTGGTATGAAACCCAATTGAATATCATGGTTTATGGGATTGGGCCTGAAGGATTGATGAGTTTGAAATCTCAATTTATTGAGTCATGTGTCATTATTTGATTATCACTAAGTTGGCTCAATGAATGTTACAGAATTTGGATCAACAGCCTCATCAAAATTATGGATCATAAACCCAAGGCAAAAGGAAAGCAAGGAGAGGCCTCAAAGCCCAAGAAGCACAACAAAAGCTCAATATAGAAAGTGTATAAATAGGATAGAATTTAAGTTAGAAGGGACTTTTGGACCTTCACTTTTAGCTAGTTCTCATATCTTTGTAATTGAATTCAGAGCTATGACTCACTAAACCCCCTTTCATTGGGTTAGGGAGCTCTATTGTAATTCAATGAATCAATAATAGTTTATCTTCTTCTTCAATCTTTTCTCTTGAATTTTGTTAGAAAGCTTCTCGATCTAATTCCATTGGGTAGTTGTCTTGGGAAAGAAACTACCCATACTTGGAATCCTTCGGAACCTTGGGAAAGGAATGGAGGATTCATGCTAGAGAAGCTTTCTCACAGTGAATTGGATTGGGGTTTGGATGGATATTGTGACATGTAATCCTACCAAATTGTGGTTCATGAAACTGTGTGGTATAATCAGTGATCGAGCATCATCTCTTCTTACGAACATTTAAACCAAGGGATTGGGAATTTGTTTGTTTTTAGAGAGAATTGGTGAGCCAAGGGATTGGGATCCAATCATATAAGATTGCCAAGCAAAATTCAATGAACGCATTGGTTGAGGAAGAGATAAACATGTTTTGATTCGGAGATCTCAATATCTCCTATAACCCAATGAATTCCCCATTTCTGATTTCCACTTTCTCTTTACATTCTGCTACTCAATTCATGCAATCACCCCCATTCCCTTTTAATTTCAGCAATTTAGTTTCTGCTCTTTAATTCATGCAATTTAAGATTCCGCCATTTCAATTTCTTGTCATTTACTTTTCCCGCCAATTTTACATTCCGCAATACTCATCTCAATCTTGATTCCGCTCAACTAGAACACACTTCTAATCCGAATTGCTCACTCAACCAATCCTTGTGGGATTCGACCTCACTCTATTGTGAGTTTTTACTTGACGATAACCGGTGCACTTGCCGGAAGGAATTTTGCCGATCGTGCAATTTCCTAAATCGTAGCATAACTAGTTTATGTGCATCAAGTTTATGGCGCCGTTGCCGGGGATTGGTTTTCGATTGACAATTCTCAAATTGGAAGTTAACTAGATTGAGCAATTTCTCTTGCTTTGTTAATTCTATTCAAGTTACTTGTTGAATTTTAATTTTTGCACTCGGTTACATGCTTTCTTTCTTTATGCCTTTAAATTCAAGCAACTAACTCACTGACTCACTAACTGTTTGAATTAATTCCTCAATTGCTCTAACCATATTCTTCCATTAACCAAGAGTATTTCACTTGTTTGTGCCTTGCTGTGTTCTTGTATGACAGGTAGGAGAGGAGAGACATCAACTCCTCCATATACCGAACCAGAGAGGACCCTTCATAGACTGAGAAGGGAAGCAAGAGGGAAGAGAGTAGTGGGAGAAGAGGAATCTGAAGGAGAATCTGAGGACAATTTTGAGGAAGCTTTAGATCTCAACATGGATAGAGAAGTTCACAACCATGAGAGAGCTGATGGAAACCATGCCATTCCTGAGAGGAGGGTTCTTAGTTCATACATAAACCCAACCTCTGGGAATTGTGGTAGTAGCATCCAGAAACCACCAATTCAGGCCAACAATTTTGAGCTCAAACCACAACTAATATCACTTGTGGAGAATCATTGCTCTTTTGGAGGAAGTGCTAATGAAGACCCAAACCAACATCTCACAAAATTCCTGAGAATTTGTGACACTGTGAAGTCCAATGGAGTCCAGGAAGATGCATATAAACTGCTTTTGTTCCCATTTTCACTTAGGGACAAAGCAGCTAAGTGGCTGGAATCATTCCCAAGGGGGAGTCTAACAACATGGGATGAGGTGGAAAGCAAGTTTCTGGCACGTTTCTACCCTCCACAAAAGGTCAATAGGCTTCGATCTGAGGTTCAGACTTTTAGACAACAAGATGGTGAAACTCTCTACGAGGCATGGGAGAGATTCAAGGACTTGACAAGGAAATGCCCACCAGACATGTTCCATGATTGGGTGCAATTGCATATCTTCTATGATGGACTCTCCTATGAATCAAGGAAGGCTGTAGACCATTCATCAGGAGGTTCATTGAACAGGAAAAAGACTGTGGAAGAGGCCATTGAAGTGATTGAGACAGTGGCTGAGAATGAGTACTACTATGCATCATAGAGGCACAACACTAAGGGAGTCATGGAGCTGAACCATGTTGATACAATTCTAGCCCAAAACAAGGTGTTTGCCAAGCAACTAGCAGAGCTTACCAGGCAATTAGAAACAAAGCAAGTGGCTGCAATACACACACAAGATCAAGAGGAAGTAAGCATTGAAGGAGGTGATTGGGAAGAGGCCAACTATGTGGGAAACCAACAAAGGCAATCATATGATCCACATTCCAACACTTACAACCCAGGCTGGAGAAACCACCCAAACTTTGGGTGGGGAAACCAACAAACCCAACCACAAAACCACAAACCTTACAACCACAACCAACATAACAATTCCACATACCAAAACTCCAACCAAAGATCATACCAAGCCACACAAAACACTTACTCCCAACCACCATATCATGGCCAAATTAATCAACCTACCCAACCTAATCCGAACCAACAATTTCAAGATCAATTGAACCGGATAGAAGGAATGCTTGCAACCATGAGTCAAGACATAACCGAATTGAAAGCTTTCAAGGAAGAAGTAAATTCTAACCTGCAAAACCAAGGAGCTGCCATCCTGAAGCTAGAAAATCAAATTTTGTATTTGTCTAAGCAAAACCCTGGGACAAGCGTTTCTCATGCGGCCAAGGCTATTGCAAGGGAAGAATGTAAGGCCATAACCCTCAGAAGTGGAAAGAATCTAAAGGAGATCTCAAAGGAAACCATAGAGGATGAAGCAAGGGAACATGTGAGAGACAAGGAACAAGGACAACCTTTTACACAGTCCGCAACAAAAGAAAAAGAAAAAGAGGTCCTGAAGCCTTATACACCTAAAGCACCATATCCTCAACGTTTGATGAAAAGTGAAAAGGATGGTCAATTCTCCAGGTTCTTGGAGATTTTCAAGAAGCTCCAAATCAACATTCCGTTTGCTGAGGCAATAGAGCAAATGCCACTCTATGCAAAATTCTTAAAAGAATTAATGACCAAGAAGAGAAGCTGGAGAAATGAGGAAACTGTGTTGTTAACTGAAGAATGCAGTGCCATCATCCAGCACAAACTGCCTCAGAAATTGAAGGATCCAGGCAGTTTCCAAATCCCCTGCATCATAGGAGAAGTCATGGTGGAGAAGGCCTTGTGTGACTTAGGGGCCAGTATCAATTTGATGTCTCTAACAATGATGAGAAGAATGAAGATTGAGGAAGCTAAACCAACAAGAATGGCCCTCCAATTGGCAGATCGAACTTTTAAATTCCCTCATGGGATAGTTGAGGATTTGTTGGTGAAAGTGGGAGATTTTATATTTCCTGCTGATTTTGTGGTGTTAGATATGGAGGAAGAAGCAAAAGCTTCAATAATTCTGGGAAGACCCTTCCTAGCTACTGCTGGAGCCATCATAGATGTACAAAAGGGTGAACTCACTCTTAGACTACATGATGAGAAATTGGTGTTTAACGTATTCAAGGCAATGAGCTATCCATCAGAATCACTAAGGGAATGCATGAGGGTTGATGTAGTGGACATTGCAGTACAAGAAACTTTTGAGGAAACAATAAAGGAGGTGGCAGAGGAGGAGTTCACCAAGGATATTGAAGATAGTGACATCAAGGGTGCTGAAACAACCATGCTAAGCATGCCAGAGAGAGTGAAAGAAGAGAAGGAAGCACCAAAACCTGAGCTCAAAGCGTTGCCCCCTAATCTCAAGTATGCATACTTGGGTAGTGATGAGAGTCACCCTGTTATCATTAGCTCTGCCCTAAGCCAAGAACAGGAAGAAGAATTGATCAAGGTGCTGCAAACTCATCAAGATGCCATTGGATGGACCCTAGCTGATTTGAAGGGGATAAGTTCATCCATATGCATGCATAAAATATTGTTAGAAGAGGATGCTAGACCCTCCATTCAAGCTCAGAGAAGATTGAATCCCGTCATGAAAGAAGTGGTACAAAAGGAAGTCATGAAGTTATGGCAGGCAGGGGTAATCTACCCCATTTCTGATAGCCCATGGGTTAGTCCCATCCATGTAGTTCCCAAGAAAGGTGGCATAACTGTGGTGCCAAATGAGAAGAACGAACTCATACCCACAAGAACCGTCACTGGGTGGAGGATATGCATAGACTACAGGAAGCTCAATGAAGCCACCAGAAAGGATCATTTCCCACTCCCATTCATGGATCAGATGCTTGAAAGGCTTGCCGGACATACTTACTATTGCTTTTTGGATGGATATTCAGGCTACAACCAAATAGTAGTTGATCCTAGAGATCAAGAGAAAACATCATTTGTTTGTCCATATGGAGTTTTTGCTTATAGACGCATGCCCTTTGGATTGTGCAATGCACCTGCCACTTTCCAAAGATGCATGCTGTCCATCTTTTCGGACATGATTGAAAAATTTATTGAGGTCTTCATGGACGATTTTTCTGTGTTTGGAGATTCTTTCCCTAGCTGCCTACACCACCTTGCCTTGGTGCTTAAGAGGTGCCAAGAGACTAACCTAGTATTAAACTGGGAAAAGTGTCATTTCATGGTCACAGAAGGAATAGTCCTTGGCCACAAAATCTCTAATAGAGGCATGGAGGTGGACAGAGCTAAGGTGGAAATCATTGAAAAACTACCTCCACCAAGTAATGTCAAGGCAGTTAGGAGTTTTTTGGGACATGCTGGGTTTTACAGAAGGTTTATTAGAGACTTTTCTAAAATAGCCAAACCTTTGAGTAACTTGCTTGTCTCTGATACACCCTTTGTATTTGATAAAAATTGCATGCTAGCCTATGAACTTTTGAAGCAAAAACTTTCCTCTGCACCTATCATTGCCCCACCTGATTGGAACTTACCTTTTGAACTGATGTGTGACGCATCAGACCTTGCTGTTGGGGCAGTGTTAGGACAAAGGAAAGACAATTTGGTACATGTGATTTATTATGCCAGTAAAGTCTTGAATGCTAACCAAAGGAACTACACAACCACTGAAAAAGAACTCTTGGCAATAGTCTTTGCATTTGACAAATTTAGATCCTATCTCATTGGATCTAAAGTCATTGTCTTCACTGATCATTCAGCTTTAAAATACTT
Organism: Arachis hypogaea; assembly: GCF_003086295.3. NCBI lineage: Eukaryota > Viridiplantae > Streptophyta > Magnoliopsida > Fabales > Fabaceae > Arachis > Arachis hypogaea. The sequence continues at coordinate 50,250,713 of NC_092049.1, read as the reverse complement.
ACTTGCTAAACAAGAATCCAAACCAAGACTCATTAGATGGGTTCTTTTGTTGCAGGAATTTAACATTGAAATCAAAGACAAGAAGGGTGTAGAGAACAAGGTGGCAGACCATTTATCAAGGATACCATGTGAAGAAGGAAGCGCACAAAGCACACATATAAATGAGTGCTTCCCTGATGAACAACTCATGGTAATTCACAAAGCACCCTGGTTTGCAGACATAGCAAACTTCAAGGCCACTGGGAGTTGGCCGTTGGAATTTAACAAGCATCAAAGGAAGAAATTGGTAAATGATGCCAAATACTTCATCTGGGACGAACCATACTTGTTCAAAAAATGTTCCGATGGCATACTCAGAAGATGCATATCAGAGGAAGAAGGAAGGGAAGTCTTATGGGACTGCCATGGCTCCACTTATGGAGGACATTTTGCAGGAGAAAGAACAGCAGCTAAGGTGTTGCAGTGTGGTTTTTATTGGCCCACTATCTTCAAAGATGCAAAGGAACTAGTGAAGCACTGCCATGAATGCCAGAAAGCGGGGAATCTGCCAAGAAGAAATGAAATGCCACAACAATTCATTCTGGAACTTGAATTGTTTGATGTATGGGGAATAGATTTCATGGGACCTTTTCCCTCCTCATACTCAAATAATTACATTCTTGTGGCAGTAGACTATGTCTCCAGATGGGTTGAAGCAATAGCAACTCCAACCAATGATAATAAGGTAGTCATGAACTTCCTCAGAAAACACATTTTTTGCCGTTTTGGAGTTCCAAGAGCAATCATCAGTGATGGAGGAAGCCACTTCTGCAACAAACCATTAGAGGCATTGCTTCTAAAATATGGAGTCAAACACAAGGTAGCCACACCATACCATCCACAAACAAGTGGGCAAGCCGAAATATCTAACAGAGAACTCAAAAGGATCCTGGAAAAGACTGTGGGAACTTCAAGGAAGGACTGGTCGATTAAGCTAGATGATGCTCTTTGGGCATATAGGACAGCTTTCAAAACACCAATTGGAATGTCTCCTTACCAACTAGTATACGGAAAAGCTTGCCATTTGCCACTGGAGTTGGAGCACAAGGCATACTGGGCCTTGAAACTTTTGAACTTGGACAGCAAAGCTGCTGGAGAAAGAAGGATGTTGCAAATTCAAGAGTTGGAAGAATTCAGAGCTGAAGCTTATGAGAATGCCAAAATTTACAAAGAAAGAGCAAAGAAGAAGCATGACAGCAACATAGCCCCAAGGAAATTTGAAGAAGGACAAAGAGTATTGCTCTACAATTCTAGGCTGAAGCTATTTCCAGGGAAGCTAAAATCAAGGTGGTCTGGACCATTCCTTGTCACCAAGGTCTCCAAATATGGACAAGTAGAAATCATGGAAGAAAAGTCACAACGAACCTTCATTGTGAATGGTCAAAGGCTCAAACATTACTTGGGAGATGTGGAGGAGAAGGACAAGGTTAAATATCACCTCAACTGAGGAAGCTGACCGTCAAGCTAATGACGTTAAAGAAGCGCTTGTTGGGAGGCAACCCAATCTGAGGTAATACCCTTTGCTGTTTATTTTATTTGTTTCAATAAAAAAAAAAGGGTGAAGTAGTTTCTGTGCATTGCAAAGAAATGAGTTTGGTGTTTCACACCAAACAATGAATTCGTAGATCAATAATTCAAAGGGGAATGTGTGACTCTAAGTTTGGTGTTCCACCATAAGGATCAACTGAACACAACAACCTTTGAATTATATGAAAGGAACAACCATTCTAAGCAGTCACAGAAATGCTTGGAACCCTTAGCAGCAACTTCATTCCAAAGAGAACTCAAGGACTCAAAGAATAGAGAAGTAAGTGGGAGTCTAAGTTTGGTGTTCGCACACCAAAACTCGGATACTTACCCATACATAGTTGAGCTAACCACTCAAGTGCTTGAGAAGCAAGCAACTTCATCACTCTTTGCAGGAAAGGAAACAAGGATCTTAAAGCATGAAGCAACATTTAGGAGAAGAAGGAGAAATCAAATTGTTTCCTAGCAACAAAGAGAAAACAAGGAATTTCACAAGGTGGTATTGTTCCTTGATAATTGTTTAAAAAGGCAAACAAAAGCATGCTTGTTCTGGTTTAAACTGTAAATGTTGAATCTTTCTGGAATGTGAAGTTTTTAGTATATTTGTCTGTTTATTGCTTTGAATAAAGTGAATGCCTGGATGTTTGGATATAACTTCACCTTCTTAAACAAATGCTTGCCATGCTTGTTCTGTTTCCAAAAATAAAAGAAAAGTGTGAACAAAAGTGACTTGGCTCAATTAGTGACAAATCAAGTAGAATTAAGTGGTGGTATGCATGCTTGATTGTTAAGTCACATCACTGGAAATAGAGTGTAGAATTATCATTTTTTGTGTAGAAATTGAAAACTGTCTATGGATCTTGATGAATAAATGTCTTTGGCCATGAAAAAGAAAGAAAAAGAAGAAGAAAAAGCCACTGAAAAAGGCAACCAAAAAGCAGAAAAATTGAGAAAATAAGCTAGGCACCAATGGTTTGAACTTCTGAGACAAATGCCTGTGGTGTTTATGTATTAAGGATATGCTTGGATGAATAGGTTCTGAGGAGTGTTTCAACACTTGGTAACTTGGGTTAACTAACCCGGGATTATCAACCAAAAGTCCATTATCAAGAGCAACCTAAATACAAAACATTTAGTCACACAAAGAGGTGCTGGGCACCAATATCTCAAGAAGAAATGTGAACTAAAATGCCTAAAGTGGATATGTGTAGTGCACTGATAAGAAAAAGAAAATGCCAAAGGCTTGTGCAACACATGACACTAAGCAAACAAGGAGCAAAGGAGCTCTAAGAAAAAGAAAAGAAAAACAAAGAAAAGAAAAAGTGCCAAAGACATAAGAAGAACAAGAGGCCATAGCAGTGTTTGATGGATGCAATGAAAGAGTGATAATCTTACCTGATAAATATGAAAAAGTGATGCTGCAACTTTCTGCATAAAACCCTTCTGATGAACTTCAAATGCTTGCTAATATAGCCAATGTAATTGCTTTCTGTTTCATACTGTCTTCTCAAATAACTCAGAACTTGCTTAGGGACAAGCAAGTATTAAGTTTGGTGTTGTGATGCCAAGGCATCTTAGGCTAGTTTCACTAGTATTTTTCTGTTAGTTTTAGTGGTTTTATGCACTTTCGTGAGCTTAAAGTAACCAAGAATGGTTAAAAGAATAACAAAGCAATGAACCATCCAAACAATATGATTTTGATGCAATATCCATGAGTTTTAGTTATATTACTTGAATGCTATGAATGGAAGATTTCTCATGAAATTTTGCAAGACTTTGATGCAATTGTTTGGATGATTTCAGGGAAGAAGAGGCTAGGCAAGGAAGCAACAAAATCAATAAAGGAAGCTTGAATATCACATGTGGAGTTTAAGTTCCAGTTTAAGCCTAAATTGGAGCTTAAACGCCAGAATCATGAAGGCTAAGAATTGCTGGAATTGAAGTTTAACCTCCAGTTTGACCTCAAACTGGAGGTTAAATGCCAGAATGATAATGCCACCCAGGAAGGAGTTCCACGTTTAACCTCCAGTTTGACCTCAAACTGGAGGGTAAACGCCAGAATGGGAAAAGCACCAGGGAGCCATTTCCACGTTTAAGCTCCAGTTTGACCTCAAACTGGAGCTTAAACGTGTTCGACCAAGATCTCTCCTCCAGGGTTGCTCTCTCCATTTCCACGTTTAAGCTCCAGTTTGACCTCAAACTGGAGCTTAAACGTGTTCGACACCTCCAGGGCTACCTTTCTAAGCTTCCACGTTTAACCTCCAGTTTAACCTTAAACTGGAGGTTAAACGTGTTCGACCTCCAGGATGCCTCCTTCCAATTCCACGTTTAACCTCCAGTTTGACCTTAAACTGGAGGTTAAACGTGTTCGACCTCCAGGGCTGCCCTTCCTTTATCCACGTTTAAGCTTCAGTTTGACCTCAAACTGGAGCTTAAACGTGTTCGACTACATAACTCTCCAGGGCTGCCTTCTTCCATTTCCACGTTTAAGCTTCAGTTTAACCTTAAACTAAAGCTTAAACGTGCTTCTACAAAAGGCCTCACTGGAAGTGTCTGGCGTTTAAGCTGCAGTTTATGCTTAAACTGCAACTTAAACGCCACTCTTGGAAAAGGTTTCTGGACCAAAGATATTGTGGTTTAAGTTAGTATTTGAGCACAAACATTAACTTAAACTTATTCTGGTATGAAACCCAATTGAATATCATGGTTTATGGGATTGGGCCTGAAGGATTGATGAGTTTGAAATCTCAATTTATTGAGTCATGTGTCATTATTTGATTATCACTAAGTTGGCTCAATGAATGTTACAGAATTTGGATCAACAGCCTCATCAAAATTATGGATCATAAACCCAAGGCAAAAGGAAAGCAAGGAGAGGCCTCAAAGCCCAAGAAGCACAACAGAAGCTCAATATAGAAAGTGTATAAATAGGATAGAATTTAAGTTAGAAGGGACTTTTGGACCTTCACTTTTAGCTAGTTCTCATATCTTTGTAATTGAATTCAGAGCTATGACTCACTAAACCCCCTTTCATTGGGTTAGGGAGCTCTATTGTAATTCAATGAATCAATAATAGTTTATCTTCTTCTTCAATCTTTTCTCTTGAATTTTGTTAGAAAGCTTCTCGATCTAATTCCATTGGGTAGTTGTCTTGGGAAAGAAACTACCCATACTTGGAATCCTTCGGAACCTTGGGAAAGGAATGGAGGATTCATGCTAGAGAAGCTTTCTCACAGTGAATTGGATTGGGGTTTGGATGGATATTGTGACATGTAATCCTACCAAATTGTGGTTCATGAAACTGTGTGGTATAATCAGTGATCGAGCATCATCTCTTCTTATGAACATTTAAACCAAGGAATTGGGAATTTGTTTATTTTTAGAGAGAATTGGTGAGCCAAGGGATTGGGATCCAATCATATAAGATTGCCAAGCAAAATTCAATGAACGCATTGGTTGAGGAAGAGATAAACATGTTTTGATTCGGAGATCTCAATATCTCCTATAACCCAATGAATTCCCCATTTCTGATTTCCACTTTCTCTTTACATTCTGCTACTCAATTCATGCAATCACCCCCATTCCCTTTTAATTTCAGCAATTTAGTTTCTGCTCTTTAATTCATGCAATTTAAGATTCCGCCATTTCAATTTCTTGTCATTTACTTTTCCCGCCAATTTTACATTCCGCAATACTCATCTCAATCTTGATTCCGCTCAACTAGAACACACTTCTAATCCGAATTGCTCACTCAACCAATCCTTGTGGGATTCGACCTCACTCTATTGTGAGTTTTTACTTGACGATAACCGGTGCACTTGCCGGAAGGAATTTTGCCGATCGTGCAATTTCCTAAATCGTAGCATAACTAGTTTATGTGCATCATCGAACCGGGGTATTTCCTAACCCGAACAGACTGTTTGGATATACCTTAAGTTCTTTTTCCTCTAAACCGAGTTTATCAAAGGCTGTCTTGAATAATATGTCGGCAAAACTCCCTTGGTCTATTAAGGTGCGGTGTAGGTTGGCGTTTGCCAATATGATGGTGATGACCATGGGATCGTCGTGTCCTGTGATGATGCCGGACGTGTCCTCCTTAGTGAATGTTATCGGTGGGATGTTGAGTGCTTCCTCCTCTCCTTCGACATGACATACTTCTTTGAGATACCTTTTGCGGGAAGATTTGGAGATCCCTCCTGCTGCGAATCCGCCATGTATCATGTGGACGTGTCTTTCTGGTGTCCGAGGTGATCGTTCTGCTCGTTCGGTATCTTCATCCCTTCTTCTTTTTCTTTGATCATCATCTCGGGTGGCCAGGAATCGATCTAATTTTCCTTCCCTCACCAATTTTTCTATGATATTTTTCTAGTCGAAGCATTCGTTGGTGGCGTGTCCTCTGACCCGATGATATTCACAATATTCCTTCCGATTTCCTCCTCTTCTTTTTCCTTTGAGGGGCCGTGCTGGGGGAATCTTTTCTGTATAGCAGACCTCTTTGTATATTTCGATTAGGGATGCTCTGAGGGGAGTATAATTATGGTATTTTTTAATTTTCTCCCCTTGTCGGTCTTCTTTCTTTTTGTCTTTATCTCGGTAGGGGTTCCCAGATTTTGAGGTTTCTCCTAATCGAGCGTTTTCTTCCATGTTGATGTATTTTTCTGCTCGCTCCTGTACTTCGTCTAATGAGGTAGGGCACTTCTTTGATATAGATTGGCTAAATGGCCCCTCTCGTAGGCCATTGATGAGTCCCATGATGGCGGCCTCTGTTGGTAAGCTTTGTATGTCCATACATGTTTTGTTGAATCTTTCCATGTAGTTGCGGAGGCTCTCCCGATCTCCTTGTTTGATCTCCAGTAGACTGGGGGCGTGCTTGGCTTTATCTTTCTGGATGGAGAATCTGGCCAGGAACTTTTTGGCCAGGTCGTCGAAGTTTGGGATGGACTTTGGAGGTAAGTTGTCGAACTATCGGATTGCTGTCTTTGTGAGAGTTGTTGGGAAAGCTTTGCAGCGAACGGCGTCTGAGGCGTCGGTAAGGTACATTCTGCTTCTGAAATTGCTGAGATGGTGGTTGGGATCTGTGGTGCCATCATATAAAGTCATATCTGGCAGTTTGAAGTCCTTTGGGATTTTGGTTTTCATGATCTCTCTAGTGAATGGATCCTGTTCTTTATGTGAGCTTTCCTCAGGAGTGATCCTAGGGGCCTTTGATTTGAGATCGGCTACCAATTGCTGTAATTTTTCTTCCAATTCTCGACGTCGCCTATCTCTCTTTGTAGATCCTTCCCGATTTCTCGTTGTTGTTGGGTTTCTTTTTCACGTTGCTTCAAGCGACCTTGAAGTACTTCTATTGCCCCCGGGTTTGTTGGATTTTTGTCTCCGTTGGATTCCGGGGTGTCGTTTAGTTGGGTGTCCACGTTTTTGTACGGCGTTCTGTTTTCTAGATCTGAATCGTGATCGTTGTCATGGTTGTCCGCCATGGTGTTGGGATGACTTCCAGGTTCCCTGGCAACGGCGCCAATGTTCCGAGGGTTACCTGAAACTGGAGGTCGATCTCGGATGAGATCTTCGGTACTGGTCGGAGATGACGTGTCCGGCTGGCTGGTGGCGGCCGGAGCTGTTGTGTCCGACTTATTGGACTTGCTACACTGCCGATCCTTGGCCGCCGGAGGGTGGGGGGTACCTGCAAGAGACTCCGATGCTTAAGTTAGCATGGGTATTAAACAGGTTTTATGTAGAATCAGAGCATGAGTTATACCTGGGTGCTCCAGTGTATTTATAGTAGTGTGGGCTGACCTTTCTGATAAGATAAGTTAGTTATCTTATCTTATCTTATCTTTATCTTGAGTGAAGTCAGCTTATCTTTAAGGGAACCGCCTTTATCTCTGTAGGCTTGAATTGCCTTTGGATTTGGGTTGTGTTCCTCTATTTGGGCCCTTTAGTGGGCTCTCCTGTCGATTTGGTCAATCTCTTTAAGAAGAGGTCGGATTGTCGGACCTGAAGTGGTCGGTCGCTTTGCCACCAATTATCCCGGGTCGGACAGTTCGACCCAGGGTATGAACAGGTGGTAATACTGGAAAACAAAGTGCTTAGGGCTACGGCCAAGACTCATAAAAGTAGCTGTGTTCAAGAATCAACATACTGAACTAGGAGAATCAATAACACTATCTAAATTTTGAGTTCCTATAGATGCCAATCATTCTGAGCTTCAATGGATAAAGTTAGATGCCAAAACTGTTCGGAAGCAAAAAGCTACTAGCCCCGCTCATTTAATTAGAATCTGAGCTTCACTCAAAAACTCTGAGATACTATTGTTTCTTGAGTCATTTGTATTCTATATTATTTATGTAGTTGCTTGAGGACAAGCAACAGTTTAAGGTTGGTGTTGTGATGAGCGGATATTTTATACGCTTTTTGGTTAATTTCATATAGTTTTTAGTATGTTTTAGTTAGTTTTTAGTTTATTTTCATTAGTTTCTAGGCAAAAATCATATTTTTGGAATTTACTATGAGTTTGTGTGTTTTTCTATAATTTCAGGTATTTTCTGGCTGAAATTGAGGGAGCTGAGCAAAAATCTGATTCAGGCTAAAAAAAAGGACTGCTGATGCTGTTGGATCCTGACCTCTCTGCACTCGGAATGGAATTTCTGGAGCTACAGAAGTCCAATTCACGCGCTTCCAATTGCGTTGGAAAGTAGACATCCAGAGCTTTCAAGGATACACGACGTCAACTAGCGTTCAACGCCAGTTCCATGTTGCAGTCTGGCGTCCAGCGCCAGAAACACGTTACAAGTTGGAGTTCAACGCCAGAAATAGGTTACAGCCTGGCGTTGAATGCCCAAAACAGCCCAGGCACGTGAGAAGCTTTAGTCTCAGCCCCAGCACACACCAAGTGGGCCCCAGAACTAGATTTCTGCACTATCTATCATAGTTTACTCATTTTCTGTAAACCTAGGTTACTAGTTTAGTATTTAAAACAACTTTTAGAGATTTATTTTGTATCTCATGACATTTTTAGATCTGAATTTTGTACTTTTTGACGGCATGAGTCTCTAAACCCCATTGTTGGGGGTGAGGATCTCTGCTGTGTCCTGATGAATTAATGCAAGTATTTCTGTTTTCTATTCAAACATGCGCGTTCCTATCTAAGATATCCATTCGCACTTCAACATGAATGTGATGAACGTGACAATCATCATCATTCCCCCACGAACGCGTGCCTGACAACCACTTCTGTTCACCGTAGAATGAATGAATATCTCTTGGATCTCTTAACCAGAATCTTCGTGGTATAAGCTAGATTAATGGCAGCATTCAAGAGAATCCGGAAGGTCTAAACCTTGTCTGTGGTATTCCGAGTAGGATTCAGGGATTGAATGACTATGACGAGCTTCAAACTTGTGAGTGCCGGGCGTAGTGACAGACGCAAAAGGATAGTAAATCCTATTCTGGTAGGATTGAGAACCTGCAGATGATTAGCCGTGCGATGACAGCGCACCTGGATCCTTTTCACTGGAAGGATGGATGGTAGCCATTGACAACGGTGACCCACCACACAGTTTGCCATAGGAGGACGTGCATGCGTGCACAAGAAGACAGAGGAAAGCAGAATTTCAGAAGACAAAACATCTCCAAAACTCCAACATATTCTCCATTACAGCATAATAAGTATTTATTTCATGTCCTTTTATTCCTTGCAATCAAATTTGATAAGTGAATTGTTTTATTGTTTTCCTGACTAAGAGTTACAAGGTAACTATAGATTGCTTCAAGCCAACAATCTCCGTGGGATCGACCCTTACTCACGTAAGGTATTACTTGGATGACCCAGTGCACTTGCTGGTTAGTTGTGCGAATTTGTGAAGAATTGTGAGTTCTAATTTTGTGCACCAACAGACACCGTGAGGAAAATGACATAAATTATTTTGTGGTTCTGGAAAATATCTCGTGATTTGCTTGATCAATTTGTGGTTCTGGAGCATATCTCCATGGATTAGAGTGCTTAGAATGTGCAACTTCTTGGTGATATTCCCATCCACCATTAGGATAATAACTTGAATCATATTGTGATGGTGTGTGTTCATACCCTAGGTCGAACTGTCCGACCCGGGATGTTTAGACGACAAGTCAACCGACCTCTTCAGGTCAGGATTTTCCGACCTCTTCTCAAAAAGCTCGGCCAAATTACCAGAAAAAGCCCAAATAGGGCCTAAACAGAGGAACACAACCCAAATCCAAAGACAGTCCGAGTCTATAGAGATAAGGGCGGTTCCCTTGAAGATAAGATGACCTCACTCAAGGATAAGATAAGTTAAGATAAGATAACTATCTTATCTCCAAGAAGGTCATTCCTCAATGTTATATATACACTGGAGCACCCAGGTATAACTCATCGTCTGATTCTACAAAAAACCTGCTTAATACCCTTGCTAACTTAAGCATCGGAGTCCCTTGCAGGTACCACCCCCCTCTGGTGACAAAGGATCAGCAACATCGCCAGCTCAACAAGTCAAACACGACAATCTCGGCCGCCATTCACCAGCCGGACACGTCATCTCCGACCAGCAAAGAAGATCTCGTCCGAGATCAACCTACAGTTTCAGGTAACCCTCAGAACATTGGAGCTGTTGCCGGGGACCTGAAAGTCATCCTATCATCATGCCAGACAATCTTGACAACGACCACAACTCTGATCTAGAAGACAGGACGCCACACAAAAATGCGGACACTACACTAAAAGATACTCCTCAACCTAACAAAGACAAGAATTCACCAAATGCGGAAACCATGGAGGCACTTCAAGACCGACTAAAATAACTCAAAAAAGAGGTGGAGCATCAACGAGAAGCTGAGAGAGACCTACGAAGGGAAGTTAGGCAACGCCACGAGATAAAGGAGAAGCTCCTAAAACTCGAAGCAGATCTCAAGGCCAAAACTACTCGATCCGGTCACGAAGATAGCTCCCGTAAGGACCAAGACCCATTCACCAAAGAGATCATGAAGACCAAAATCCCAAAGGACTTCAAACTTCCCGACATGACTCTATACAATGGCACAGCAGATCCCAGTCATCACCTCAGTAATTTCAAAGCCTTGCCGACCACCTTAACAAAAACAGCAATTAAATGGTTCGACAATCTGCCTCCCAGGTCCATCTCAAGCTTTGACAACTTAGCGAAGAATTTTCTGGCCAGATTCAACAAAGCATGCTCCAAGTCTACTAAGGATCAAATAGGAAGATCGGGAAAGTCCCCGCAGCCACATGGAAAGATTCAACAAAGCATGTCTGGACATACAAAGTCTACCAACAGAGGTAGCCATTATGGGTCTCATCAATGGCTTGCGAGAGGGACCTTTTAGCCACTCTATATCGAAAAAATATCCCACATCTCTGAATGAAGTGCAAGAACGAGCAGAGAAGTACATTAACATGGAGGAAAACTCTCGACTAGGAGAGACCTCAAAGTCCGGATTCTCCTACTCTTCCCTAGATAAGGAAAAAGAGTCCAAGAAAAAAGAAGATCAGCATGGAGAAAATATCAATAAATATCACAATTACACACCTCTTCGGGTATCTCTTGTAGATTTCTACCGAGAAGTATGTCATACTGAAAAGATACCCCCAGCTCGACCACTCAAAAGCAAAAAAGGAGGAGAAAATCGGGCTGAATATTGTGAATACCATCGAATCTATGGACATTACACCAACGAATGTTTCGACTTAAAAAATGTCATCGAAAAACTGGTAAGAGAGGGAAAGTTAGATCGATACTTAGCCAGCCGAGCAGACAAACCAAGAAAAAGAAGAAGGGACGAAGATGTCGGACAAGCTGAACGACCACCTCGTACACTGGATAGACATGTCTAGATGATACACGGGGGATTTGCGGGAGGGGGAATCTCCAAATCATCCCGCAAAAGTCATCTTAAAGAAGTATATCAGGTTTAGGGAGGAGAAGAAGCACCCGACATCCCCACTATCACTTTTACTAAAGAGGACGCAGCTGGAATCATCTCGGGACATGACGATCCCATGGTCATCACTATCATATTAGCCAATGCTAATCTCCACCACACACTAGTAGATCAGGGAAGCTCGGCCGACATCTTATTCAAAACCACCTTCGACAAACTCGGCCTGGAATAAAAAGAACTCAGGGCATATCCGAACAGCCTGTTCGGACTGGGAGACACTCCAATCCAACCACTTGGGTATATCTCACTACACACGACCTTTGGAAAAGGAAACCGGTCAAGGACACTCAACATAGACTATATCGTGGTCGACGTAAGTTCAGCCTACAATGCCTTAATAGGTCAGACAACATTAAATCAGCTCGGCGCAGTAGTCTCGACTCCACATCTGTGCATGAAGTTCCCAACCACAGAAGGAATAGCTACAATAAAAGCAGACCAGAAGACGGTGTGCCGCTGTAATAACGAAAGTCTAAACTTCAGAAGCAGAGGACAAGAATTCCACAACATCGAACTCGGGGGAGTTCGAGGGCGGGAAGAACTTTGTCCACAACCCGAAGGCGAAGTAGAAAAAGTCCAAATTGTAGATCTCCCAGACAAAATAACCAATATCGGCACAATCCTAAAAGGAGATATAAAAGACACACTCGTACAGTTTTTACGAGACAATGTCGACCTCTTTGCATCGAAGGCCGCAGACATGCCGGGCATAGACCTTAAATTAATGTGCCACAAGCTAGCAGTTTACCCAGGATCTCGGCCAGTACAGCAGAGACGCAGAAAGCTCGGACCCGAGCGATCACAAGCTATGGAAGAGCAAGTACAAGCTCTACTAGAGGCAGGATTCATAAGAGAAGTTAAGTACCCACTATGGCTAGCTAACGTCGTCTTGGTGAAAAAATCAAATGGGAAGTGGCGGATGTGCACCGACTACACTGATCTTAACAAAGCCTGCCCAAAAGATCCTTATCCACTCCCAAGTATCGATGCTCTGGTGGATGCCTCCTCCGAATACAAATACCTCTCATTTATGGACGCATATTCAAGATACAATCAAATCCCGATGTACCCACCTGACCAAGAAAAAACCTCATTTTTAACCCCAAAAGCAAACTACTACTATATCGTCATGCCATTCGGACTCAAAAATACAGGAGCTACTTATCAAAGATTAATGAATAAGGTCTTCGCTGACCACATCGGGAAAATCATGGAAGTCTACGTGGATGACATGTTAATAAAGACACAAAGTGAAGAGTCATTACTGTTCGACCTCACCCAAGTATTCGACACTATAAGAAAGCATGGCATGCGACTTAACCCAGTAAAATGCACCTTCGCACTAGAAGCTGGCAAATTCTTGGGTTTTATGCTCACACAAAGAGGAATCGAGGCGAATCCAAATAAATGTCGGGCCATACTCGACATGAAGAGCCCGACTTGCGTCAAAGAGGTACAACAACTCAATGGAAGATTGGCATCCTTGTCTAGATTTCTAGCTGGATCAGCAATAAGATCTCTCCTCTTCTATGCCACTCTAAGAAGGGAAAGAGGTTTGAATGGACGACAGAGTGCGAGCAGGCCTTCCAAGATTTTAAAAGGTTCTTGGGACAACCACCTATTCTAACTCAACCACGAGAAGGAGAACCACTTGTGTTGTACCTCGCAGTAGCCTCAACACTGGTCCGAGAAGATAACAGTGGAAAACAACCTATATACTTCATCAGCAAAGCATTACAAGGGTCCAAATTGAACTAACAAAAGATAGAAAAATTCACTTATGCTCTCATACTAACTTCTCGATGACTTCGCCCATATTTCCAGGCCCACATCATCAAGGTTTGGACCACCCTCTTGGCAATTTCTTTACAATTCTTCCCTTTCTCTTGAGGATTTCTTCATTGACCCTTATGCCAGGAGGATCCTTCTGATCTGTTTCTATTGATTCTTGTGGCTTTAACTCTTGCAATTCTTGTTTGCCTTCCAAGGAATGTTTCAGAGTTTCAGCTGCTGGATTGCTTTCCTCCAAACACAGATGGCTACTATCATCCTTAGGCTTTTCATGTTCTGGTTCAGGCTCAGATGCAGGTTTGAAAACATTGAAAATGAGCTGTTCATCATGTATTCTCAAGATTAGCTCTCCTTGTTCTACATCTATGAGCGCTCTAGCAGTGGCTAGAAATGGCCTTCCCAGAATGATAGGGTGTAGGTAGCTTTCCTCCATGTCCAAAATGACAAAGTCTGTGGGGAAGAAATAATTTCCCACTTTCACCAGCACATTCTCAACTACCCCTTCAGCTTGCTTCTGAGTTTTGTCAGCCAGTTGTATGATTACATCAGTGGATCTCACCTCATTCAGTTGTAGCCTCTTCATAAGAGTCAGAGGCATCACATTTATGCTAGCTCCTAGATCACAGAATCCTCTGTAAATTTTTATTTCCCCTATGATGCAGGGGATATGAAAACTTCTTGGGTCTGTTTTCTTAGAGACTATGTCCTTCTTGATGAGGGCTGATGCCAAGGCATCTTAGGCTAGTTTCACTAGCATTTTTTTGATAGTTTTAGATGTTTTTTGCATTTTCTTGAGCTTAAAGTAACCAAGAATGGTTAAAAGAAGAACAAAGCAATGAACCATCCAAACAGTATGATTTTGATGCAAATTCCATGAGTTTTTAGTTATATTACTTGAATGCTATGAATGGAAGATTTCTCATGAAATTTTGCAAGACTTTGATGCAATTGTTTGGATGATTTCAGGGAAGAAGAGGCTAGGCAAGGAAGCAACAAAGTCAATAAAGGAAGCTTGAATATCACATGTTGAGTTTAAGTTCCAGTTTAAGCCTAAACTGGAGCTTAAACGCCAGATTCATGAAGGCTAAGAAATGCTAAAACTGAAGTTTAACCTCCAGTTTAACCTTAAACTGGAGGTTAAACGCCAGAATGAAAGTCTCACCAAAGAAGCATTCCACGTTTAACCTCCAGTTTAAGGTTAAACTGGAGGTTAAACGCCAGAATGAGAATGCCAATCAGGAAGCATTTCCACGTTTAACCTCCAGTTTAACCTTAAACTGGAGGTTAAACGCCAGAAATGGGAAGTGCACCAGGGAGCCATTTCCACGTTTAAGCTCCAGTTTGACCTTAAACTGGAGCTTAAACGTGTTCGACCAAGTTTTCTCCTCCAGGGTTGCTTTCTCCATTTTCACGTTTAAGCTCCAGTTTAACCTTAAACTGGAGCTTAAACGTGTTCGACACCTCCAGGGCTACCTTTCTCAGCTTCCACGTTTAAGCTCCAGTTTAACCTTAAACTGGAGCTTAAACGTGTTCGACCTCCAGGATGCCTTCTTCCATTTCCACGTTTAGGCTCCAGTTTAACCTTAAACTGGAGCTTAAACGTGTTCGACCTCCAGGGCTGCCTTTTCTATCTCCACGTTTAAGCTTTAGTTTAACCTTAAACTGAAGCTTAAACGTGTTCGACTAAGTTACCCTCCAGGGCTGCCTTCTTCCATTTCCACGTTTAAGCTTCAGTTTAACCTTAAACTGAAGCTTAAACGTGCTTCCACAAAAGGCATCACTGGAAGTGTCTGGCGTTTAAGCTACAGTTTAAGCTTAAACTGCAACTTAAACGCCACTCTTGGAAAAGGTTTCTGGGCCAAAAATATTGCGGTTTAAGTTAGTCTTTGAGCACAAACATTAACTTAAACTTACTCTGGCATGAAACCCAATTGAATATCATGGTTTATGGGATTGGGCCTGAAGGATTGATGAGTCTGAAATTTCAATTTGTTGAGTCATGTATTATTATTTGATTATCACTAAGTTGGCTCAATGAATGTTACAGAATTTGGATCAGCAGCCTCATCAAGATTATGGATCATAAACCCAAAGGAAAAGGAAAGCAGGGAGAGGCCTCAAAGCCCAAGAAAAATAACAGAAGCTCAATATAGAAAGTGTATAAATAGGATAGAATTTAAGTTAGGAAGGACTTTTACTTTTTCATTTGGCTAGTTTTCATATCTTTGTAATTGAATTCAGAGCTATGACTCACTAAACCCCCTTTTATTGGGTTAGGGAGCTCTATTGTAATTCAATGAATCAATAATAGTTTATCTTCTTCTTCAATCTTTTCTCTTGAATTTTGTTAGAAAGCTTCTCGATCTAATTCCATTGGGTAGTTGTCTTGGGAAAGAAACTACCCATAATTGGAATCCTTCGGAACCTTGGGAAAGGAATGGAGGATTCATGCTAGAGAAGCTTTCTCACAGTGAATTGGATTGGGGTTTGGATGGATATTGTGACATGTAATCCTACCAAATTGTGGTTCATGAAACTGTGTGGTATAATCAGTGATCGAGCATCATCTCTTCTTATGAACATTTAAACCAAGGGATTGGGAATTTGTTCGTTTTTAGAGAGAATTGGTGAGCCAAGGGATTGGGATCCAATCATATAAGATTGCCAAGCAAAATTCAATGAACGCATTGGTTGAGGAAGAGATAAACATGTTTTGATTCGGAGATCTCAATATCTCCTATAACCCAATGAATTCCCCATCTCCGATTTCCACTTTCTCTTTACATTCTGCAATTACATTCATGCAATCACCCCCATTCCCTTTTAATTTCAGCAATTTAGCTTATGCTCTTTAATTAATGCAATTTAAGATTCCGCCATTTCAATTTCTTGTCATTTACTTTTCCCGCCAATTTTACATTCCGCAATTCTCATCTAAATCTTGATTCCGCTCAACTAGAACACACTTCTAATCCGAATTGCTCACTCAACCAATCCTTGTGGGATTCGACCTCACTCTATTGTGAGTTTTTACTTGACGATAACCGGTGCACTTGCCGGAAGGAATTTTGCCGATCGTGCAATTTCCTAAATCGTAGCATAAACTTGATGCGCATAAACTAGTTATGCTATGATTTAGGAAATTGCACGATCGGCAAAATTCCTTCCGGCAAGTGCACCGGTTATCGTCAAGTAAAAACTCACAATAGAATGAGGTCGAATCCCACAAGGATTGGTTGAGTGAGCAATTCGGATTAGAAGTGTGTTCTAGTTGAGCGGAATCAAGATTTAGATGAGAATTGCGGAATGTAAAATTGGCGGGAAAAGTAAATGACAAGAAATTGAAATGGCGGAATCTTAAATTGCATTAATTAAAGAGCATAAGCTAAATTGCTGAAATTAAAAGGGAATGGGGGTGATTGCATGAATGTAATTGCAGAATGTAAAGAGAAGGTGGAAATCGGAGATGGGGAATTCATTGGGTTATAGGAGATATTGAGATCTCCGAATCAAAACATGTTTATCTCTTCCTCAACCAATGCGTCTATTGAATTTTGCTTGGCAATCTTATATGATTGGATCCCAATCCCTTGGCTCACCAATTCTCTCTAAAAACGAACAAATTCCCAATCCCTTGGTTTAAATGTTCATAAGAAGAGATGATGCTCGATCACTGATTATACCACACAGTTTCATGAACCACAATTTGGTAGGATTACATGTCACAATATCCATCCAAACCCCAATCCAATTCACTGTGAGAAAGCTTCTCTAGCATGAATCCTCCATTCCTTTCCCAAGGTTCCGAAGGATTCCAATTATGGGTAGTTTCTTTCCCAAGACAACTACCCAATGGAATTAGATCGAGAAGCTTTCTAACAAAATTCAAGAGAAAAGATTGAAGAAGAAGATAAACTATTATTGATTCATTGAATTACAATAGAGCTCCCTAACCCAATGAAAGGGGGTTTAGTGAGTCATAGCTCTGAATTCAATTACAAAGATATGAAAACTAGCCAAATGAAAAAGTAAAAGTCCTTCCTAACTTAAATTCTATCCTATTTATACACTTTCTATATTGAGCTTCTGTTATGTTTCTTGGGCTTTGAGGCCTCTCCCTGCTTTCCTTTTCCTTTGGGTTTATGATCCATAATCTTGATGAGGCTGCTGATCCAAATTCTGTAACATTCATTGAGCCAACTTAGTGATAATCAAATAATAATACATGACTCAACAAATTGAAATTTCAGACTCATCAATCCTTCAGGCCCAATCCCATAAACCATGATATTCAATTGGGTTTCATGCCAGAGTAAGTTTAAGTTAATGTTTGTGCTCAAAGACTAACTTAAACCGCAATATTTTTGGCCCAGAAACCTTTTCCAAGAGTGGCGTTTAAGTTGCAGTTTAAGCTTAAACTGTAGCTTAAACGCCAGACACTTCCAGTGATGCCTTTTGTGGAAGCACGTTTAAGCTTCAGTTTAAGGTTAAACTGAAGCTTAAACGTGGAAATGGAAGAAGGCAGCCCTGGAGGGTAACTTAGTCGAACACGTTTAAGCTTCAGTTTAAGGTTAAACTGAAGCTTAAACGTGGAGATAGAAAATGCAGCCCTGGAGGTCGAACACGTTTAAGCTCCAGTTTAAGGTTAAACTGGAGCTTAAACGTGGAAATGGAAGAAGGCATCCTGGAGGTCGAACACGTTTAAGCTCCAGTTTAAGGTTAAACTGGAGCTTAAACGTGGAAGCTGAGAAAGGTAGCCCTGGAGGTGTCGAACACGTTTAAGCTCCAGTTTAAGGTTAAACTGGAGCTTAAACGTGGAAATGGAGAAAGCAACCCTGGAGGAGAAAACTTGGTCGAACACGTTTAAGCTCCAGTTTAAGGTCAAACTGGAGCTTAAACGTGGAAATGGCTCCCTGGTGCACTTCCCATTTCTGGCGTTTAACCTCCAGTTTAAGGTTAAACTGGAGGTTAAACGTGGAAATGCTTCCTGATTGGCATTCTCATTCTGGCGTTTAACCTCCAGTTTAAGGTTAAACTGGAGGTTAAACGTGGAATGCTTCTTTGGTGAGACTTTCATTCTGGCGTTTAACCTCCAGTTTAAGGTTAAACTGGAGGTTAAACTTCAGTTTCAGCATTTCTTAGCCTTCATGATTCTGGCGTTTAAGCTCCAGTTTAGGCTTAAACTGGAACTTAAACTCAACATGTGATATTCAAGCTTCCTTTATTGACTTTGTTGCTTCCTTGCCTAGCCTCTTCTTCCCTGAAATCATCCAAACAATTGCATCAAAGTCTTGCAAAATTTCATGAGAAATCTTCCATTCATAGCATTCAAGTAATATAACTAAAAGCTCATGGAATTTGCATCAAAATCATACTGTTTGGATGGTTCATTGCTTTGTTCTTCTTTTAACCATTCTTGGTTACTTTAAGCTCAAGAAAGTGCATAAAACATTTAAAACTATAAAAAAAATGCTAGTGAAACTAGCCTAAGATGCCTTGGCATCACACATAAACTTGATGCGCATAAACTAGTTATGCTACGATTTAGGAAATTGCACGATCGGCAAAATTCCTTCCGGCAAGTGCACCGGTTATCGTCAAGTAAAAACTCACAATAGAGTGAGGTCGAATCCCACAAGGATTGGTTGAGTGAGCAATTCGGATTAGAAGTGTGTTCTAGTTGAGCGGAATCAAGATTTAGATGAGAATTGCGGAATGTAAAATTGGCGGGAAAAGTAAATGACAAGAAATTGAAATGGCGGAATCTTAAATTGCATTAATTAAAGAGCATAAGCTAAATTGCTGAAATTAAAAGGGAATGGGGGTGATTGCATGAATGTAATTGCAGAATGTAAAGAGAAGGTGGAAATCGGAGATGGGGAATTCATTGGGTTATAGGAGATATTGAGATCTCCGAATCAAAACATGTTTATCTCTTCCTCAACCAATGCGTTCATTGAATTTTGCTTGGCAATCTTATATGATTGGATCCCAATCCCTTGGCTCACCAATTCTCTCTAAAAACGAACAAATTCCCAATCCCTTGGTTTAAATGTTCATAAGAAGAGATGATGCTCGATCACTGATTATACCACACAGTTTCATGAACCACAATTTGGTAGGATTACATGTCACAATATCCATCCAAACCCCAATCCAATTCACTGTGAGAAAGCTTCTCTAGCATGAATCCTCCATTCCTTTCCCAAGGTTCCGAAGGATTCCAATTATGGGTAGTTTCTTTCCCAAGACAACTACCCAATGGAATTAGATCGAGAAGCTTTCTAACAAAATTCAAGAGAAAAGATTGAAGAAGAAGATAAACTATTATTGATTCATTGAATTACAATAGAGCTCCCTAACCCAATGAAAGGGGGTTTAGTGAGTCATAGCTCTGAATTCAATTACAAAGATATGAAAACTAGCCAAATGAAAAAGTAAAAGTCCTTCCTAACTTAAATTCTATCCTATTTATACACTTTCTATATTGAGCTTCTGTTATGTTTCTTGGGCTTTGAGGCCTCTCCCTGCTTTCCTTTTGCTTTGGGTTTATGATCCATAATCTTGATGAGGCTGCTGATCCAAATTCTGTAACATTCATTGAGCCAACTTAGTGATAATCAAATAATAATACATGACTCAAAAAATTGAAATTTCAGACTCATCAATCCTTCAGGCCCAATCCCATAAACCATGATATTCAATTGGGTTTCATGCCAGAGTAAGTTTAAGTTAATGTTTGTGCTCAAAGACTAACTTAAACCGCAATATTTTTGGCCCAGAAACCTTTTCCAAGAGTGGCATTTAAGTTGCAGTTTAAGCTTAAACTGTAGCTTAAACGCCAGACACTTCCAGTGATGCCTTTTGTGGAAGCACGTTTAAGCTTCAGTTTAAGGTTAAACTGAAGCTTAAACGTGGAAATGGAAGAAGGCAGCCCTGGAGGGTAACTTAGTCGAACACGTTTAAGCTTCAGTTTAAGGTTAAACTGAAGCTTAAACGTGGAGATAGAAAAGGCAGCCCTGGAGGTCGAACACGTTTAAGCTCCAGTTTAAGGTTAAACTGGAGCTTAAACGTGGAAATGGAAGAAGGCATCCTGGAGGTCGAACACGTTTAAGCTCCAGTTTAAGGTTAAACTGGAGCTTAAACGTGGAAGCTGAGAAAGGTAGCCCTGGAGGTGTCGAACACGTTTAAGCTCCAGTTTAAGGTTAAACTGGAGCTTAAACGTGGAAATGGAGAAAGCAACCCTGGAGGAGAAAACTTGGTCGAACACGTTTAAGCTCCAGTTTAAGGTCAAACTGGAGCTTAAACGTGGAAATGGCTCCCTGGTGCACTTCCCATTTCTGGCGTTTAACCTCCAGTTTAAGGTTAAACTGGAGGTTAAACGTGGAAATGCTTCCTGATTGGCATTCTCATTCTGGCGTTTAACCTCCAGTTTAAGGTTAAACTGGAGGTTAAACGTGGAATGCTTCTTTGGTGAGACTTTCATTCTGGCGTTTAACCTCCAGTTTAAGGTTAAACTGGAGGTTAAACTTCAGTTTCAGCATTTCTTAGCCTTCATGATTCTGGCGTTTAAGCTCCAGTTTAGGCTTAAACTGGAACTTAAACTCAACGTGTGATATTCAAGCTTCCTTTATTGACTTTGTTGCTTCCTTGCCTAGCCTCTTCTTCCCTGAAATCATCCAAACAATTGCATCAAAGTCTTGCAAAATTTCATGAGAAATCTTCCATTCATAGCATTCAAGTAATATAACTATAAACTCATGGAATTTGCATCAAAATCATACTGTTTGGATGGTTCGTTGCTTTGTTCTTCTTTTAACCATTCTTGGTTACTTTAAGCTCAAGAAAATGCATAAAACATCTAAAACTATCAAAAAAATGCTAGTGAAACTAGCCTAAGATGCCTTGGCATCACAACACCAAACTTAATACTTGCTTGTCCCTAAGCAAGTCCTGAGTTATTTGAGAAGAAAGTATGAAACAGAAAGCAATTACATTGGCTATATTAGCAAGCATTTGAAGTTCATCAGAAGGGTTTTATGCAGAAAGTTGCAGCATCACTTTTCCATACTTATCAAGTAAGATCATCACTTTTTCATTGCATCCATCAAACACTGCTATGGCCTCTTGTTATTCTTATGTCCTTGGCACTTTTCTCTTCTTTGTTTTTCTTTTCTTTTTCTTAGAGCTCCTTTACTCCTTGTTTGCTTGGTGTCATGTGTTGCACAAGCCTTTGGCATTTTCTTTTTCTTATCAGTGCACTACACATATCCACTTCAGGCATTTTAGTTCACATTTCTTCTTGAGACATTGGTGCCCAGCACCTCTTTGTGTGACTAAATGTTTTGTATTTAGGTTGCTCTTGATAATGGACTTTTGGTTGATAATCCCGGGTTAGTTAACCCAAGTTACCAAGTGTTGAAACACTCCTCAGAACCTATTCATCCAAGCATATCCTTAATACATGAACACCACAGGCATTTGTCTCAGAAGTTCAAACCATTGGTGCCTAGCTTATTTTCTCAAATTTTTTTCTTTTTGGTTGCCCTTTTTCAGTGGCTTTTTCTTCTTCTTTTTCTTTCTTTTTCATGGCCAAAGACATTTATTCTTCAAGATCCATAGACAGCATCCTAATTTCCACTAAAAAATGATAATTCTACACTCTATTTCCAGTGATCTGACTGAACAATCAAGCATGCATACCACCACTTAATTCTACTTGATTTGTCACTAATTTAGCCAAGTTACTTTTGTTCAAACTTTTCTTTTATTTTTGGAAACAGAACAAGCATGGCAAGCACTTGTTTAAGAAGGTGAAGTTATATCCAAACATCTAGGCATTCACTTTATTCAAAGCAATAAACAGACACTCATACTAAAAAAAAAACTCCACATGACACTTAAATGACTTATGATGAAAGAAAGCTCATAAAGACAATTCACCAATTATCATTTGATTATTAAGGAACGAGACCACCTCTTATTTATTGCTTGGTTCTTCTTAATTCTTGGGATCCTGCTTCTTCTTGCTTCCTGCCTCTTTTTGACCACTTGTGCTTCCTTTGTCTTTTCTTATGAGCTTTTTCCAGAATCCAGCCTTTTTCATCGTTTCTTCCACTCCTTTTTCAAGGATCATTGCCTTGTTTATTTCTCCTTCTTTCCTCCCTTTGAAATACTCATCAAAAGCTGGGAATGCTGGGTCCATCTTGTGTAGATGTTCCCCTATGTAGTTAAGCTTGATTTGCGAACTGATGTTGTAATCAGCTTGGACTGAGTATCTTGCATTCTGTAAAGTGGTGGCTTCCTTGATTGCCAAGACATTGGCATCTTGGTGTTGGCATATGTGGCTGAAGGATTCCTGTAAGTGCAAATTCTGTTCCCTTTGCAGATCTAAGAATCTTGATTCAAAGTTCCTTTGCATATCCATCATTTTTAGGTGAAAGTCCTCTTGTCTCTCCTGAGACCTCATGTATTGTTGAGACATTCCTTCCATGATTTCCTGCATTCTGCTCATATCCATGGGGTCTCTGGGAATTCGTTGTCTTCTTTCTGGAATTGCTTGCTCTTCTTGCTCTTCTTCTCTGTCTTCTCCTTCCTGTCCTTCTTGTTCTGCTTCTTGCTCGGCTTCCGCTTGTTGCCCTTCTTCATTTCTTCTTCTTGTATGTCTTGGAGCAGTTGGGCCAAGAGTCATTCTGTACGCAGTTATGGCCAATCCAGGATATAGCCAATTAGGTCTTTCATCTTCAAGTGGTACTTGGGCATCGATGCATAGTCTAATGATAGTGCTAGGGAAGTGGAGCCAGGATTCAGGGTCACTTTTCTCACTAAACTCTTGTATCTGTTCAGCAATGAGTTTATGAACTTTGATCTCCCCTCCCACCATAATGCAATGTAGCAAGATGGCTCTTTTAGGGACTATTTCTGAAGAGTTTGCAGTGGGTAGGATGGATCTCCTAACTATTGCATACCACCCTTTAGCTTCAGGTGTTAGGTCTCCCCTTCTCAAGACTCTTGGAGCCCCTCTTGTTTTTCTCACCAATTCAGCTCTGATGGCACAAAGATCTTCAGCAATAGTCGTGTAGTCAGGTTCTCCTATCATCCTTTCCTCATAACTTGCTTGGCTGAAATGTATGTTTTTCAGGCCAAGAGTTTTCATGATTGCCTTGGGGCTGAAGTCAACTTCCACCCCTCTCACATAGCTTTTGTATGTGGGTTTCTTGGTTGAGTCTTCCCTCACTGCATTTGCATAGAACTCCTTCACCAAGTTGATGTTGATTTTAGTGATTGGCTTAGTCAGGAGCTCCCACTTCCTCTTTTTGATCTTCTCCCAAACACCTGGGAACTCATCCTTTTCAAGGTCAAAGGGAACCTCAGCTAGTACCCTTTTAGGTCTCATCCATTCGGCTTGAATCTCATGGAAAACTGATTTGTATCTCCTTGCATCGAATTCCCTGTTCTCCTCCATTGGTTGCTTGTCTTTTCTTCTTTTGTGGCTAGATGAAGCTGCCATTGGTTCTTTAGTTTTGGGGTAAGTGACAAGCTAAAGTTGACAAGGTGAAGCAAGAAGTGTCGTTGGAAATGTGGGAGGTTGTTTTCGGCAAGAGATAGTTTATGCTATGATGAAGAAAATGTGCATGAAGGAGATTTGGTGGTGTTGAACTCGTTCCCCAAGTGGTTCTTTATAGGGCCCTTAAGTGAAAAATGGACGGCTAGGGTGGTTTGTGAAGGGTGGCTTGATGGTAAATATATGAATTAGGGAGAAGGACGAATTGCTTTTCATTTTCTTGGAAGTATTCTGGGTGCATTAGGTTGTACATGTAGCAATCTTTTCTTGCAGAACTTCCTCTTCCCATGTGTTAGCTTCAAAGACTTGTGAACTTTCTTTTTGACCAAGCACCGTACCTCCCTTTGTCTTTTTCCTCCATTTTTGTCTTTTCTTTTGTACCTGCACAAACAAACAAGTTTGCTATCATTTTTCGGTCCATGTGAATGATGAATAGTACTTGCACATGTAAATCAATGATTGACTCCATGAGCTTATAGCCGTGACTTTTGTATGTATGCACACTTATTATTGGACACCAAACTTAGTGTTTGGTAAAGTCTCCTGATGACATGAAATCCATATTGGTTGTCGTTAATGAATGTGCATAATTCTAATAAATCATAGTCACTTTGGCTCTTTGATTCTAAACAGAGTTACTACCCTAAGTAATTGAAACCAAAGTATTAAAACATGCTAATGGTCTACTTGTCATGAATTTCGAAATCCAGAGGAACTTCTTGCTTTTCATGAACCGTGTTCAAAGAGGAACACCAAACTTAATGTTTGGTTGTGCACCTTGCATGAAAAATTGAATGCATTTTGAATAAAATTTGGGTGCCTTCAGTCACACCAAACTTAGAGACAAATTGTATTTTACATGCAATGTTTAGTGCACTCTTTCAGCAGTTGTCCTGAGGATTCAAGTTCATGCATAAGAAACCATGCTTTATTAGATGCAAAACAAAACAATAAAGAGTAAGGATATTAAAAACATGGGTTGCCTCCCATGAAGCGCTTCTTTAACGTCACTAGCTTGACGGTTGTCCCTTGTTAGGGTGGATTGTAGTGCTTGACGTCTTCTCCTCTCACTATGCAAACGTCCCCACTTGATTCCTTCATGACATCTAAATGTTCCATAGAAAGAACTTTCCTGATTGTTCACGATCGGCAAAATTCCTTCCGGCAAGTGCACTGGTTATCGTCAAGTAAAAACTCACAATAGAGTGAGGTCGAATCCCACAAGAATTGGTTGAGTGAGCAATTCGGATTAGAAGTGTGTTCTAGTTGAGCGGAATCAAGATTTAGATGAGAATTGCGGAATGTAAAATTGGCGGGAAAAGTAAATGACAAGAAATTGAAATGGCGGAATCTTAAATTGCATTAATTAAAGAGCATAAGCTAAATTGCTGAAATTAAAAGGGAATGGGGGTGATTGCATGAATGTAATTGCAGAATGTAAAGAGAAAGTGGAAATCGGAGATGGGGAATTCATTGGGTTATAGGAGATATTGAGATCTCCGAATCAAAACTTGTTTATCTCTTCCTCAACCAATGCGTTCATTGAATTTTGCTTGGCAATCTTATATGATTGGATCCCAATCCCTTGGCTCACCAATTCTCTCTAAAAACGAACAAATTCCCAATCCCTTGGTTTAAATGTTCATAAGAAGAGATGATGCTCGATCACTGATTATACCACACAGTTTCATGAACCACAATTTGGTAGGATTACATGTCACAATATCCATCCAAACCCCAATCCAATTCACTGTGAGAAAGCTTCTCTAGCATGAATCCTCCATTCCTTTCCCAAGGTTCCGAAGGATTCCAATTATGGGTAGTTTCTTTCCCAAGACAACTACCCAATGGAATTAGATCGAGAAGCTTTCTAACAAAATTCAAGAGAAAAGATTGAAGAAGAAGATAAACTATTATTGATTCATTGAATTACAATAGAGCTCCCTAACCCAATGAAAGGGGGTTTAGTGAGTCATAGCTCTGAATTCAATTACAAAGATATGAAAACTAGCCAAATGAAAAAGTAAAAGTCCTTCCTAACTTAAATTCTATCCTATTTATACACTTTCTATATTGAGCTTCTGTTATGTTTCTTGGGCTTTGAGGCCTCTCCCTGCTTTCCTTTTGCTTTGGGTTTATGATCCATAATCTTGATGAGGCTGCTGATCCAAATTCTGTAACATTCATTGAGCCAACTTAGTGATAATCAAATAATAATACATGACTCAACAAATTGAAATTTCAGACTCATCAATCCTTCAGGCCCAATCCCATAAATCATGATATTCAATTGGGTTTCATGCCAGAGTAAGTTTAAGTTAATGTTTGTGCTCAAAGACTAACTTAAACCGCAATATTTTTGGCCCAGAAACCTTTTCCAAGAGTGGAGTTTAAGTTGCAGTTTAAGCTTAAACTGTAGCTTAAACGCCAGACACTTCCAGTGATGCCTTTTGTGGAAGCACGTTTAAGCTTCAGTTTAAGGTTAAACTGAAGCTTAAACGTGGAAATGGAAGAAGGCAGCCCTGGAGGGTAACTTAGTCGAACACGTTTAAGCTTCAGTTTAAGGTTAAACTGAAGCTTAAACGTGGAGATAGAAAAGGCAGCCCTGGAGGTCGAACACGTTTAAGCTCCAGTTTAAGGTTAAACTGGAGCTTAAACGTGGAAATGGAAGAAGGCATCCTGGAGGTCGAACACGTTTAAGCTCCAGTTTAAGGTTAAACTGGAGCTTAAACGTGGAAGCTGAGAAAGGTAGCCCTGGAGGTGTCGAACACGTTTAAGCTCCAGTTTAAGGTTAAACTGGAGCTTAAACGTGGAAATGGAGAAAGCAACCCTGGAGGAGAAAACTTGGTCGAACACGTTTAAGCTCCAGTTTAAGGTCAAACTGGAGCTTAAACGTGGAAATGGCTCCCTGGTGCACTTCCCATTTCTGGCGTTTAACCTCCAGTTTAAGGTTAAACTGGAGGTTAAACGTGGAAATGCTTCCTGATTGGCATTCTCATTCTGGCGTTTAACCTCCAGTTTAAGGTTAAACTGGAGGTTAAACGTGGAATGCTTCTTTGGTGAGACTTTCATTCTGGCGTTTAACCTCCAGTTTAAGGTTAAACTGGAGGTTAAACTTCAGTTTCAGCATTTCTTAGCCTTCATGATTCTGGCGTTTAAGCTCCAGTTTAGGCTTAAACTGGAACTTAAACTCAACATGTGATATTCAAGCTTCCTTTATTGACTTTGTTGCTTCCTTGCCTAGCCTCTTCTTCCCTGAAATCATCCAAACAATTGCATCAAAGTCTTGCAAAATTTCATGAGAAATCTTCCATTCATAGCATTCAAGTAATATAACTAAAAACTCATGGAATTTGCATCAAAATCATACTGTTTGGATGGTTCATTGCTTTGTTCTTCTTTTAACCATTCTTGGTTACTTTAAGCTCAAGAAAATGCATAAAACATCTAAAACTATCAAAAAAATGCTAGTGAAACTAGCCTAAGATGCCTTGGCATCAAGGGCACTGCATTCTTTGTTCATTATTACAGTTTGTCCTCCCTTCAAAACTCTTTTCTTGCTCAGCAATTCCTTTAAATACTTGATATGTGTAGGCATCTGCTAGAGAATCTCAAGAAAGGGAATATTGATATGGAGAGACTTAAATGTCTCTAAAAACCTTGAATAGGTTTTCCCTTTTTCACCTCCTCCTAACCTCTGAGGAAATGGTGCTTTTGGTTGGTATGTTTCCAGCATGCCTTTTTGCAGTTCCTTGGCTTGCTCAGTTTCACTTTCCTGCTTAGCTTCTTCCACACCTTCCTTCAAGATTTCTGGCTCCTGTTCTGAGGGTCTGATTCCTTTTTCTTCTGAGACTTCCTTCAATATGGTGATGGCCTTGCATTCTTCCCATCTCACTCCCTTTTGTTCCCCTTTAGGATTCTTTTCTGTGTCACTAGGGAACACTGCAGTTGACTTGGGGGCCTGTTGAGATAGCTCTCCTACTTGAGACTCCATCCTCTTGAGTTTTTCACCATGGTTCCTTAAGGTAGATCTCACATCATCCCTAAAGCTTTTCAACTCACTTATATCCTGACCCATGTTTGCCAGCATTCCTTCTATCCTGTTTAATTGATCTTGAAATTGTTGGTTCGGATTAGGTTGGGTAGGTTGATTATTTTGGCCATGATATGATGGTTGGGAGTAAGTGTTTTGTGTGGCTTGGTATGATCTTTGGTTGGAGTTTTGGTATGTGGACTTGTTATGTTGGTTTTGCTGGTTTCCCCACCCAAAGTTTGGGTGGTTTTTCCAGCCTGGGTTGTAAGTGTTGGAATGTGGATCATATGGTTGCCTTTGTTGATTTCCTACATAATTGGCCTCTTCCCAATCACCTCCTTCAGTGCTTACTTCCTCTTGATCTTGTGTGTGTATTGCAGCCACTTGCTTTGTTTCTAATTTCCTGGTGAGCTCTGCTAGTTGCTTGGCAAACACCTTGTTTTGGGCTAAAATTGTATCAACATGGTTCAGCTCCATGACTCCCTTAGTGTTGTGTCTCTCTGAAGCATAGTAGTACTCATTCTCAGCCACTGTCTCAATCACTTCAATGGCTTCTTCCACAGTCTTTTTCCTGTTCAATGAACCTCCTGATGAATGGTCTACAACCTTCCTTGATTCATAAGAAAGTCCATCATAGAAAATATGCAATTGCACCCAGTCATGGAACATGTCTGGTGGGCATTTCCTTGTCAAATCCTTGAATCTCTCCCATGCCTCGTAGAGAGTTTCACCATCTTGTTGTCTAAAAGTCTGAACCTCAGATCGAAGCCTATTGACCTTTTGTGGGGGGTAGAAACGTGCCAGAAACTTGCTTTCCACCTCATCCCAGGTTGTTAGGCTCCCCCTTGGGAATGATTCCAGCCACTTAGCTGCCTTGTCCCTAAGTGAAAATGGGAACAAGAGCAGTTTATAGGTATCTTCCTGGACTCCATTGGACTTCACAGTGTCGCAAATTCTCAGGAATTTTGTGAGATGTTGGTTTGGATCTTCATTAGCACTCCCACCAAATGAACAATGATCCTCCACAAGTGATATTAGCTGTGGTTTGAGTTCAAAATTGTTGGCCTGAATGGGTGGTTTCTGAATGCTGCTACCACAATTCCCAGAGGTTGGGTTTATGTATGAACCAAGAACCCTCCTCTCGGGAATGGCATTGTTTCCATCAGCTCTCTCATTGTTGTGAACTTCTCTATCCATGTTGAGATCTAGAGCTTCCTCAAAATTGTCCTCAGATTCTCCTTCAGATTCTTCTTCTCCCCGTAATCTCTTCCCTCTTGCTTCCCTTCTAAGTTTATAAAGGGTCCTCTCTGGTTCGGTATAATGAGGAGTTGATGTCTCTCCTCTCCTACCTGTCATACAAAAACACAGCACCGGCAACAAACAAGTGAAATACTCTTGGTTAATGGAAGAGTATGGTTAGAGCAGTTGAGGAATTAATTCAAATAGTTAGTGAGTCAGTGAGTTAGTTGCTTGAATTTAAAGGCATAAAGAAAGAAAGCATGTAACAGAGTGCAGAAATTAAAATTCAACAAGTAACTTGAACTGAATTAACAAAGCAAGAAAAATGCTCAATCTAGTTAACTTCCAATTTGAGAATTGTCAATCAAAAACCAATCCCCGGCAACGGCGCCATAAACTTGATGCTACGATTTTAAGAAATTGCACGATCGGCAAAAATTCCTTCCGGCAAGTGCACCGGTTATCGTCAAGTAAAAACTCACAATAGAGTGAGGTCGAATCCCACAAGGATTGGTTGAGTGAGCAATTCGGATTAGAAGTGTGTTCTAGTTGAGCGGAATCAAGATTTAGATGAGAATTGCGGAATGTAAAATTGCATGAATTAAAGAGCGAGAAGCTAAATTGCTGAAATTAAAAAGGGATCGGGGTGATTGCATGAATTTAATTGCAGAATGTAAAGAGAAATGATAGATCAGAAATGGGGAATTCATTGGGTTTCAGGTGATATTGAGATCTCCGAATCAAACATTTTTTTTTATCCCTTCCTCAACCAATGCATTCATTGAATTTTGCTTGGCAATCTTATATGATTGGATCCCAATCCCTTGGCTCACCAATTCTCTCTAAAAACAAACAAATTCCCAATCCCTTGGTTTAAATGTTCATAAGAAGAGATGATGCTCGATCACTGATTATACCACACAGTTTCATGAACCACAATTTGGTAGGATTACATGTCACAATATCCATCCAAACCCCAATCCAATTCACTGTGAGAAAGCTTCTCTAGCATGAATCCTCCATTCCTTTCCCAAGGTTCCGAAGGATTCTAATTATGGATAGTTTCTTTCCCAAGACAACTAACCAATGGAATTAGATCGAGAAGCTTTCTAACAAAAATTCAAGAGAAAAGATTGAAGAAGAAGATAAAAACTATTATTGATTCATTGAATTACAATAGAGCTCCCTAACCCAATGAAAGGGGGTTTAGTGAGTCATAGCTCTGAATTCAATTACAAAAAGTATGAAAACTAGAAAAAGTCATCCCCCAAAATTCCCCCCCGAGTGCCACTAACATAAATTCTATCCTATTTATACACTTTCTAAATTGAGCTTCTGTTGTGTTTCTTGGGCTTTGAGGCCTTTCCATGATTTCCTTTTGCTTTGGGTTTATGATCCATAATCCTGATGAGGCTGCTGATCCAATTCTGTAACATTCATTGAGCCAACTTAGTGATAATCAAGTAATAACACATGACTCAACAATTTGAAATTCCAGACTCATCAATTCTTCAGGCCCAATCCCATAAACCATGATATTCAATTGGGTTTCATACCAGAGTACGTTTAAGTTAATGTTTGTGCTCAAATGCTAACTTAAACTGCAATATCTTTGGCCCAGAAACCTTTTCAATTAGTGGCGTTTAAGTTGCAGTTTAAGCTTAAACTGCAACTTAAACGTTGGACACTCCTGGAGGTGGTATAATTCAAGCACGTTTAAGCTTCAGTTTAAGGTTAAACTGAAGCTTAAACGTGGAAATGGAAGAAGGCAAGTCTGGAGTGTGGAGTTGTCGAACACGTTTAAGCTTCAGTTTAAGGTTAAACTGAAGCTTAAACGTGGAAATGGAAGAAGGCAAGTCTGGAGTGTGGATTGTCGAACACGTTTAAGCTTCAGTTTAAGGTTAAACTGAAGCTTAAACGTGGAAATGAAGAAAGCAACCCTGGAGGAGAATGGTCGAACACGTTTAAGCTCCAGTTTAAGCTTAAACTGGAGCTTAAACGTGGAAATGGCTCCCTGGTGCATTTCTCATTTCTGGCGTTTAACTTCCAGTTTAAGGTTAAACTGGAGGTTAAACGCCACTTTCAGCTTTTCCTCAGCTTTCATGATTTTGGCGTTTAAGCTCTAGTTTAGGCTTAAACTGGAGCTTAAACGCCACTGATAGTTCCCAGCATTATATGGCTTGGTAGTTTGAGTTCCAGTTTAAGCTTAAACTGGAACTTAAACTCCACATGTGATATTCAAGCTTCCTTTATTAATTTTGTTGCTTCCTTGCCTAGCCTCTTCTTCCCTGAAATCATCCAAACAACTGCATCAAAGTCTTGCAAAATTTCATGAGAAATCTTCCATTCATAGTATTCAAGTAATATAACTAAAAACTCATGGAATTTGCATCAAAATCATACTGTTTGGATGGTTCATTGTTTTGTTATTCATTTAACCATTCTTGGTTACTTTAAGCTCAAGAAAATGCATAAAACAACTAAAACTAACAGAAAAATGCTAGTGAAACTAGCCTAAGATGCCTTGGCATCACAACACCAAACTTAATGCTTGCTTGTCCCTAAGCAAGTCCTGAGTTATTTGAGAGGAAAGTATGAAACAGAAAGCAATTACATTGGCTATATTAGCAAGCATTTGAAGTTCATCAAAAGGGTTTTATGCAGAAAATTGCAGCATCACTTTTTCATTCTTATCAGGTAAGATTATCACTTTTTCATTGCATCCATCAAACACTGCTATGGCCTCTTGTTATTCTTATGTCCTTGGCACTTTTCTCTTCTTTGTTTTTCTTTTCTTTTTCTTAGAGCTCCTTTGCTCCTTGTTTGCTTAGTGTCATGTGTTGCACAAGCCTTTGGCATTTTCTTTTTCTTATCAGTGCACTACACATATCCACTACAGGCATTTTAGTTCACATTTCTTCTTGAGACATTGGTGCCCAGCACCTCTTTGTGTGACTAAATGTTTTGTATTTAGGTTGCTCTTGATAATGGACTTTTGGTTGATAATCCCGGGTTAGTTAACCCAAGTTACCAAGTGTTGAAACACTCCTCAGAACCTATTCATCCAAGCATATCCTTAATACATAAACACCACAGGCATTAGTCTCAGAAGTTCAAACCATTGGTGCCTAGCTTATTTTCTCAAAATTTTGGTTGCCCTTTTTCAGTGGCTTTTTCTTCTTCTTTTTCTTTCTTTTTCATGGCCAAAGACATTTATTCATCAAGATCCATAGACAGTATTCAAACTTCTACACAAAAATGATAATTCTACACTCAATTTCCAATGATCTGACGAAACAATCAAGCATGCATACCACCACTTAATTCTACTTGATTTGTCACTAATTGAGCCAAGCTACTTTTGTTCAAACTTTTCTTTTATTTTTGGAAATAGAACAAGCATGGCAAGCATTTGTTTAAGAAGGTGAAGTTATATCCAAACATCTAGGCATTCACTTTATTCAAAGCAGTAAACAGACACTCATACTAAAAACTTCACATTCCAGAAAGATTCAACAATTACAGTTTAAACCAGAACAAGCATGCTTTTGTTTGCCTTTTAAAGAATGGTCAAGGAACACCACCACCTTGTGAAATTTCTTGTTTTCTCTTTGTTGCCAGGAAACAATTTGATTTCTCCTTCTTCTCCTAGTTGTTGCTTCATGTTCTTTCTCAGATCCTTGTTTCCTTTCCTGCAAAGAATGATGAAGTTGCTTGCTTCTCAAGCACTTGAGTGGTTAGCTCAACTATGTATGGGCAAGTGTCTGAGTCTTAAGTTGGTGTGTGAACACCAAACTTAGTCTCCTACTTACTCCTCTGCTCTTTGAGTCCTTGAATTCTCTTGGAATGAAGTTGCTGCTAAGGATTTTAAGCATTCCTGTGATTGCTTAGAATGGTTGTTCCTTTCATATAATTCAAAGGTTGTTGTGTTCAGTTGATCTGTGTGGTGGAACACCAAACTTAGAGTCACACATTCCACTTTGAATTATTGATCCACGAATTCATTGTTTGGTGTGAAACACCAAACTTAATTCTTTGCAATGCACAGAAACTACTTCACCTTTTTATTGAAACAAATAAAAGAAACAGCAAGGGAGTATTACCTCAGGTTGGGTTGCCTCCCAACAAGCGCTTCTTTAACGTCACTAGCTTGACGGTTGCCCCTTGTTAGGGTGGATTGTAGTGCTTGATGTCCTCTCCTCTCACTATGAAAACGTCCCCATTTGATTCCTTCATGATTTCCAAATGTTCCATAGAAAGAACTTTCCTGATTGTGAACACTTGAGGGAGCTGGGAAGGAATGGTTTTGAGGCCAGGTGGGATTGGCAGATAATGACTTGATATCACTTTATCTCCCGGAGAGAAACCTTCAGTGGGAATTTTCTTGTTTCTCCACCCTCTTGGCAATTTCTTTACAATTCTTCCCTTTCTCTTGAGGATTTCTTCATTGACCCTTATGCCAGGAGGATCCTTCTGATCTGTTTCTATTGATTCTTGTGGCTTTAACTCTTGCAATTCTTGTTTGCCTTCCAAGGACTGTTTCAGAGTTTCAGCTGCTGGATTGCTTTCCTCCAAACACAGTTGGCTACTATCATCCTTAGGCTTTTCAGGTTCTGGTTCAGGCTCAGATGCAGGTTTGAAAACATTGAAAATGAGCTGTTCATCATGTATTCTCAAGATTAGCTCTCCTTGTTCTACATCTATGAGCGCTCTAGCAGTGGCTAGAAATGGCCTTCCCAGAATGATAGGGTGTAGGTAGCTTTCCTCCATGTCCAAAATGACAAAGTCTGTGGGGAAGAAATAATTTCCCACTTTCACCAGCACATTCTCAACTACCCCTTCAGCTTGCTTCTGAGTTTTGTCAGCCAGTTGTATGATTACATCAGTGGATCTCACCTCATTCAGTTGTAGCCTCTTCATAAGAGTCAGAGGCATCACATTTATGCTAGCTCCTAGATCACAGAATCCTCTGTAAATTTTTATTTCCCCTATGATGCAGGGGATATGAAAACTTCCTGGGTCTGTTTTCTTAGAGACTATGTCCTTCTTGATGAGGGCACTGCATTCTTTGTTCATTATTACAGTTTGTCCTCCCTTCAAAACTCTTTTCTTGCTCAGCAATTCCTTTAAATACTTGATATGTGTAGGCATCTGCTGGAGAATCTCAAGAAAGGGAATATTGATATGGAGAGACTTAAATGTCTCTAAAAACCTTGAATAGGTTTTCCCTTTTTCACCTCCTCCTAACCTCTGAGGAAATGGTGCTTTTGGTTGGTATGTTTCCAGCATGCCTTTTTGCAGTTCCTTGGCTTGCTCAGTTTCACTTTC
Source organism: Arachis hypogaea (assembly GCF_003086295.3). Taxonomy (NCBI): domain Eukaryota; kingdom Viridiplantae; phylum Streptophyta; class Magnoliopsida; order Fabales; family Fabaceae; genus Arachis; species Arachis hypogaea. The sequence goes on along the minus strand of NC_092049.1, from coordinate 50,216,220 downwards.
CTGCTTAGCTTCTTCCACACCTTCCTTCAAGATTTCTGGCTCCTGTTCTGAGGGTCTGATTCCTTTTTCTTCTGAGACTTCCTTCAATATGGTGATGGCCTTGCATTCTTCCCATCTCACTCCCTTTTGTTCCCCTTTAGGATTCTTTTCTGTGTCACTAGGGAACACTGCAGTTGACTTGGGGGCCTGTTGAGATAGCTCTCCTACTTGAGACTCCATCCTCTTGAGTTTTTCACCATGGTTCCTTAAGGTAGATCTCACATCATCCCTAAAGCTTTTCAACTCACTTATATCCTGACCCATGTTTGCCAGCATTCCTTCTATCCTGTTTAATTGATCTTGAAATTGTTGGTTCGGATTAGGTTGGGTAGGTTGATTATTTTGGCCATGATATGATGGTTGGGAGTAAGTGTTTTGTGTGGCTTGGTATGATCTTTGGTTGGAGTTTTGGTATGTGGACTTGTTATGTTGGTTTTGCTGGTTTCCCCACCCAAAGTTTGGGTGGTTTTTCCAGCCTGGGTTGTAAGTGTTGGAATGTGGATCATATGGTTGCCTTTGTTGATTTCCTACATAATTGGCCTCTTCCCAATCACCTCCTTCAGTGCTTACTTCCTCTTGATCTTGTGTGTGTATTGCAGCCACTTGCTTTGTTTCTAATTTCCTGGTGAGCTCTGCTAGTTGCTTGGCAAACACCTTGTTTTGGGCTAAAATTGTATCAACATGGTTCAGCTCCATGACTCCCTTAGTGTTGTGTCTCTCTGAAGCATAGTAGTACTCATTCTCAGCCACTGTCTCAATCACTTCAATGGCTTCTTCCACAGTCTTTTTCCTGTTCAATGAACCTCCTGATGAATGGTCTACAACCTTCCTTGATTCATAAGAAAGTCCATCATAGAAAATATGCAATTGCACCCAGTCATGGAACATGTCTGGTGGGTATTTCCTTGTCAAATCCTTGAATCTCTCCCATGCCTCGTAGAGAGTTTCACCATCTTGTTGTCTAAAAGTCTGAACCTCAGATCGAAGCCTATTGACCTTTTGTGGGGGGTAGAAACGTGCCAGAAACTTGCTTTCCACCTCATCCTAGGTTGTTAGGCTCCCCCTTGGGAATGATTCCAGCCACTTAGCTGCCTTGTCCCTAAGTGAAAATGGGAACAAGAGCAGTTTATAGGTATCTTCCTGGACTCCATTGGACTTCACAGTGTCGCAAATTCTCAGGAATTTTGTGAGATGTTGGTTTGGATCTTCATTAGCACTCCCACCAAATGAACAATGATCCTGCACAAGTGATATTAGCTGTGGTTTGAGTTCAAAATTGTTGGCCTGAATGGGTGGTTTCTGAATGCTGCTACCACAATTCCCAGAGGTTGGGTTTATGTATGAACCAAGAACCCTCCTCTCGGGAATGGCATTGTTTCCATCAGCTCTCTCATGGTTGTGAACTTCTCTATCCATGTTGAGATCTAGAGCTTCCTCAAAATTGTCCTCAGATTCTCCTTCAGATTCTTCTTCTCCCAGTACTCTCTTCCCTCTTGCTTCCCTTCAAAGTTTATGAAGGGTCCTCTCTGGTTCGGTATAATGAGGAGTTGATGTCTCTCCTCTCCTACCTGTCATACAAAAACATAGCACCGGCAACAAACAAGTGAAATACTCTTGGTTAATGGAAGAGTATGGTTAGAGCAGTTGAGGAATTAATTCAAATAGTTAGTGAGTCAGTGAGTTAGTTGCTTGAATTTAAAGGCATAAAGAAAGAAAGCATGTAACAGAGTGCAGAAATTAAAATTCAACAAGTAACTTGAACTGAATTAACAAAGCAAGAAAAATGCTCAATCTAGTTAACTTCCAATTTGAGAATTGTCAATCGAAAACCAATCCCCGGCAACGGCGCCATAAACTTGATGCTACGATTTTAAGAAATTGCACGATCGGCAAAAATTCCTTCCGGCAAGTGCACCGGTTATCGTCAAGTAAAAACTCACAATAGAGTGAGGTCGAATCCCACAAGGATTGGTTGAGTGAGCAATTCGGATTAGAAGTGTGTTCTAGTTGAGCGGAATCAAGATTTAGATGAGAATTGCGGAATGTAAAATTGCATGAATTAAAGAGCGAGAAGCTAAATTGCTGAAATTAAAAAGGGATCGGGGTGATTGCATGAATTTAATTGCAGAATGTAAAGAGAAGTGATAGATCAGAAATGGGGAATTCATTGGGTTTCAGGAGATATTGAGATCTCCGAATCAAACATTTTTTTTTATCCCTTCCTCAACCAATGCATTCAATGAATTTTGCTTGGCAATCTTATATGATTGGATCCCAATCCCTTGGCTCACCAATTCTCTCTAAAAACAAACAAATTCCCAATCCCTTGGTTTAAATGTTCATAAGAAGAGATGATGCTCGATCACTGATTATACCACACAGTTTCATGAACCACAATTTGGTAGGATTACATGTCACAATATCCATCCAAACCCCAATCCAATTCACTGTGAGAAAGCTTCTCTAGCATGAATCCTCCATTCCTTTCCCAAGGTTCCGAAGGATTCCAATTATGGATAGTTTCTTTCCCAAGACAACTAACCAATGGAATTAGATCGAGAATCTTTCTAACAAAAATTCAAGAGAAAAGATTGAAGAAGAAGATAAAAACTATTATTGATTCATTGAATTACAATAGAGCTCCCTAACCCAATGAAAGGGGGTTTAGTGAGTCATAGCTCTGAATTCAATTACAAAAAGTATGAAAACTAGAAAAAGTCATCCCCCAAAATTCCCCCCCGAGTGCCACTAACTTAAATTCTATCCTATTTATACACTTTCTAAATTGAGCTTCTGTTTTGTTTCTTGGGCTTTGAGGCCTTTCCCTGATTTCCTTTTGCTTTGGGTTTATGATCCATAATCCTGATGAGGCTGCTGATCCAATTCTGTAACATTCATTGAGCCAACTTAGTGATAAACAAGTAATGATACATGACTCAACAATTTGAAATTCCAGACTCATCAATTCTTCAGGCCCAATCCCATAAACCATGATATTCAATTGGGTTTCATACCAGAGTACGTTTAAGTTAATGTTTGTGCTCAAATGCTAACTTAAACTGCAATATCTTTGGCCCAGAAACCTTTTCAATTAGTGGCGTTTAAGTTGCAGTTTAAGCTTAAACTGCAACTTAAACGTTGGACACTCCTGGAGGTGGTATAATTCAAGCACGTTTAAGCTTCAATTTAAGGTTAAACTGAAGCTTAAACGTGGAAATGGAAGAAGGCAAGTCTGGAGTGTGGAGTTGTCGAACACGTTTAAGCTTCAGTTTAAGGTTAAACTGAAGCTTAAACGTGGAAATGGAAGAAGGCAAGTCTGGAGTGTGGATTGTCGAACACGTTTAAGCTTCAGTTTAAGGTTAAACTGAAGCTTAAACGTGGAAATGAAGAAAGCAACCCTGGAGGAGAATGGTCGAACACGTTTAAGCTCCAGTTTAAGCTTAAACTGGAGCTTAAACGTGGAAATGGCTCCCTGGTGCATTTCTCATTTCTGGCATTTAACTTCCAGTTTAAGGTTAAACTGGAGGTTAAACGCCACTTTCAGCTTTTCCTCAGCTTTCATGATTTTGGCGTTTAAGCTCTAGTTTAGGCTTAAACTGGAGCTTAAACGCCACTGATAGTTCCCAGCATTATATGGCTTGGTAGTTTGAGTTCCAGTTTAAGCTTAAACTGGAACTTAAACTCCACATGTGATATTCAAGATTCCTTTATTGATTTTGTTGCTTCCTTGCCTAGCCTCTTCTTCCCTGAAATCATCCAAACAACTGCATCAAAGTCTTGCAAAATTTCATGAGAAATCTTCCATTCATAGCATTCAAGTAATATAACTAAAAACTCATGGAATTTGCATCAAAATCATACTGTTTGGATGGTTCATTGTTTTGTTATTCATTTAACCATTCTTGGTTACTTTAAGCTCAAGAAAATGCATAAAACAACTAAAACTAACAGAAAAATGCTAGTGAAACTAGCCTAAGATGCCTTGGCATCAGTTCCTCAAACAAAATTAGAAGTGGCGCAGGTGTGATAATTGAAAGCAACCAGGGAACCCAAATCGAAATTTTCCTCAAATTCGAGTTCCCTACCTCAAACAACCAAGCTGAGTATGAGGCACTACTAGCTGGTTTGAAGCTGGCTAAGGAGGTTGGAGCTCAAAAGCTTATCATCTTTAGTGACTCACAAGTAGTCACCTCACAAATAGCAGGGAGTTACCAAGCCAAGGATCCCACGATAAAAAAGTACTTGGATAAAACCAAGGAACAGCTCAGACAACTCGGGGAATATGAGGTCTGCCACATACCCAGGGAACAGAATGCTCGAGCTGATGCACTCTCAAAACTAGCCAGCACAAAACCAGGGGGCAACAATAGAAGCCTCATCCAAGAGATGCCGCAGAACCCATCAATCTCAGAAGAAGAAAAGGTCTTAGCCATAACAGGTCTGGATCAAGGATGGATGACTCCCATAATTAATTACCTCAAAATGGAAACACTCCCTACAGATAAGAAGGAGGCAAAGAGGTTAAAACGGAAAGCACAATACTACATGAAGAGAGAACTTTTGCGTGGTCTAGAAATTCGCAGATAAATCCTCGTTGCAGGTATAGCTTCTAAACCAACAAAAGTCCTTTCTTACAAACGTTTTGGTTGTCACAAGTAACAAACCTCTTTAAAATTGATAACCGAAGTATTTAAACCTCGGGTCGTCTTCTCAAGGAACTACAGGGAGGTATTCTTATTATTGGTTATGAGTTTTGTAAATTGGGGGTTTTGAAAGTAAGGAACAAGTAATTCAAATGACAAGTAAAATAAATAAATAACTATAAAATAAACTCTTGGCAAGGTATGAAAATTCGGAAGTCCCATCCTAGTTAATCCTATGAGAATTGAAGTTAATCCCACTTAGTTAACCTTTACGAAAGCAAGGGAAAGTCAAGTGAACTACAGTTAGTGGAATTCCAATCAATTAGCCGACATAACAATCAATCACGATAAGTTGATAACTCAAGAGCCTCCAGTTAATCAATTAAAACCAAGAATATAAAAAGCTAAATAAGAATCATAAACTAAAATACTTCAAATTATATTAAATAGAATATTCAAATCTAACATGGAAAATTTATAAATTAAATTGGGAAAATAAATAAAAGGAATATTGAACCTGGAACTCAGAAGAAATTGTAAGTTGAAATAAAAAAGTTGAAATAATAAGAGATCATAATTCCTTTAAGAGGAATCCTAATCCTAAATCCTAAGAGAGAGGATAGAACCTCTCTCTCTAAAAACTACATCTAAAATTAAAATTATGAATTATGAGCTGGTTATTATGAATGAATGGATTCTCCCACTTTATAGCCTCCAATCTGTATTTTCTGGGCCGAAAACTGGGTCAAAAATAGGCCAGAAATCGCTGGAGAAGAAATCTGCCACGCTGATTTTCGTCACTGCGACGCGTCCGCGTGGAGCATGCGTTGGCATCGCCTAGCGTCAGGGCAACTATAGCATATTATATATCAAATCGAAGCCCTGGACGTTAGCTTTCCAATGCAACTGAAACTGTGTCGTTTGGACCTCTGTAGCTCAAGTTATCACTATTTTAGTGCGACAAGGTTAGGCTGACAGCTTTGCAGTTCCTTCAACTTCTTGTATTCCTTCCACTTTTGCATGCTTTCTTTCCATCCTCTAAGCCATTCTTGCCCTGTAATCTCTAAAAATACTTAACACACATATCAAGGCATCGAATGGTAATAGGAGAGGATTAATAATTAGCAATTTAAAGGCCAAAGAAACATGTTTTCAATCATAGCACAAAATCAGGAAGGAAAACGTAAAATATGCAATTAGTATGAATAAGTGGGTGAAGAGTTGATAAAAAACACTCAATTGAGCATAAGATAAACCATAAAATAGTGGTTTATCAACCTCCCCACAATTAAACATTAGCATGTCCTCATGCTAAGCTCAAGAAAAGCTATAAAAGTGAAGAGGAATGATAGAATGTATGAAATGCAACCTATCCATATGAATGCAACTACATGCTAAGATGTTTCTATCTACTTGGTTAAAAGTTAATAAGCTCTTCAAGACAAACATAAATCAGATTTCAGTAATTCAAATCATACAATAAAAGACAAGTAAACTTGTAAGAAGATAGCTCATGAAAGCAGGGAACATAGAATCAAGCATTGAACCCTCACTGGTAGTGTATATCACTCTAGTCCCTCAAGTGTCTAGGGTAATTCATTCTACTCTTCTCTAATCATGCTTTCTAAACTTTGTTCTTTATCTAATCAATCAACAAATATTCAATGTACCAATGCAAACATCATGAGGTCTTTTTAGGGTTGTAATGGGGCTGAAGTAAAGGTAAGGATATATGTATGGCCAAGTGAGCTTTATAAAGTGAATCCTTGATTAGTCTAAGATCTCACCTAACATATACATACTTTATATAATTTTAAAATGCTTTACCTAGATATCCAAATTTTTTCCACTTTTGTATTACATGCTCATCTATCAAACTTATTTTTGAATTTTGTCCCATGTGCATTGATTCTTTTTTTTTTTATTTTGCATTTGGGGTAATATATTTTTTTTATTTTTTTATTTTATATTTTATATTTTTTTTTTGTATCCCCTTATTTAATTACTTAATAATTTTTTTTTTCAATGCACATGGTAATTTAATTTTTTTGATTTCACATGAGCATGCTTCCCAAATTTTTAAATAACTTATTCAATTTAATTCCCTACTTTTTCATATCATCCCACTTAAATTCCCCACACTTAAATTATACACAATATCTATCTTAAGCTAACCAAGGATTCAACTTGGGATTTTTATTTTATTTTTCTGCTTAAGGCTAGTAATGTGGTTATGAAATAGAAGGGGGTTAAAAAGTTCAAAGTGGCTAACAAGGGTGATGTAAAAGGTAGGCTTATTTGAGATAAGTGAGCTAATAACAAATAATGGCCTCAATCATATGCAAGCATGTAAATACACTAAACAATGGACATATAGAATGGAACAAAGCAAAGATTGCAATTATAGAGAAGAAAACACACAAGAATAAAAATTTATGATTAAATAATGTAACCATATAAATAAGCTTAAAATCTCACAGGTTGTGTGTTCTTAGCTTTTTAAACTATGTTCCAAATACAGCTTCAAACAAGTTTTAATAGAAAAATTTTTGTTTTTTTTTAATTTAAATTAGTGAAATACTATAAAAATTTCTTGAAAAAGAAAATATTACTTAAACCAAGTGGTAAAATATGCACAAAATCAAACAAACATGCAATTAAACATGCAAATGCAGCAATTAACAAAGAAAATAAAATATTGGTGTTGAGAAGAAAATAACTAACCCATGGAGATCGGTATCGACCTCCCCACACTTAAAGATTGCACCGTCCTCGGTGCATGCTAAGATGTGAAAGTGGACGGGTTGCTTCAACAGACGCTTTTCTCATCAAGGAATGTGCATAGGAACTTGTTTGTCTCTCCCATGTAAACGTCTTCTGGTTCTCTTCCTGGTGGCCATCCTGAAAGAAAAAGGGAAGAAAAGTAACCCAAAACAAAGATAAAAAACAAATAAAACATGGGTTGGTTAATGCCAAATAATGAGGGTCTCAATTACATGGTAGCTACAACATGCAAGTGAGAAAATAATAGAAGCACATGGCATACCAGTGGTGCAAAATTTTGCAACAATGAGGGAGAGTGTGGGTAAAGATAGGTAATGTAAATTCATGTCTATGCAAAATTAATACAGATATAAAAGATTGGCATTGATTTAAATAATATTACCTAACCAGAATAAAACAAGTCTCTAAGCGCCTAAAATAATTGAAGAGAAGGTGCAACAGTGAAATAAGAAAATTCAAGACCAAAGGAAAAATAATGAATTTAGAAAAGAAAAAAAAATATGCACAAAATTAAAATGTAATGAATGAAAGTATGCAAATAAATTAAATAAAATAGAATGGAGGTGAAAAAGGATGAGAAGTTAAAAAGATGAAAATTAAAGGACATGGAAGAGTAAAGCCAAGTAAAGAAAACGAACTAGAATGACGAAGTCTTGATGAGGTAATAACTCTTCTCAATATCCCAATGCAAAGAGCAATAGAAATAAAAATCCTAAGAACTATGAATGTGTAGAGAGAAAACCTAGAGAATGAGTAAAACTGGATCTAAAAAAACTAAAACTGTGTAGAATGAATGTTGTATTTGGTTTCTGCATGTCCTCTAGCTCTAGTATGCTTTTCCGGGCCGAAAACTGGGTCAAAACAGGGCCCAAAATCGCCCCCAGCGAATTCTGCAGATTATGCAGATCGCACATGTCACGCGAACGCGTCATTTATGCGGACGCGTCATGCGGCATTTTGCTCTGCCGTGCGGGCACGTCGTCCACGCCTCCGCGACACTTGTGCTATTCCAATCCGCGCGTTCGCATGAGCCATGCGGCCGCGTCACTGCGAATTCCTCTCTTCCGCGCCGTCGCGTGAGCTATGCGGCCGCGTCACTTCTCGCTGGTCATCTCCTTAATTTCTTGTGTCCCTTCCATTTTTGCAAGCTTCCTTTCCAATCTCCAACTCATTCATGCCCTATAAAGCCTGAAACACTTAACACACAGATCACGGCATCGAATGGAATAAAGGAGAATTAAAATACATAATTAAAAGTCTCTAGGAAGCAAGTTTTCAATCATGTAATAATTTTAGGAAGGAAATATAAATGCATGCTAATCATATGAATAAGTGGGTAAAGATCATGATAAAACCACACAATTAAACACATTATAAACCATAAAATAGTGGTTTATCAACCTCCCCACACTTAAACATTAGCATGTTCTCATGCTTAGTTGAAGGAGATAAAACAAATGAGTAGGAACATGTAAAAACTCAGGCCATGCAATGCAACCTATATATGTAAACGCAACTATATGATTCTTGTCCACTTGATCAATAGTAAATAAGCTCTTCAAAACAATTACAAATCAAATTCCACTAATTCAATTCTCATGCAGTAAGAACAGATAAAAATGCAAGAAGGCAGCTCATGAAAGCAGGGAACATAGAATTTTAAGCACTGAAACCTCACTGATGATGTACGTACACTCTAGTCTCTCTAGTTTATAGGGTAATTAATTTATCATTCTTTAATCATGCTCTTTAATTTTTTTGCTCTTCTCCTAACCAATCAACAACATTTAATATATCAATGCAGACATCATGTGGTCTTTTCAAGGTTGTAATGGGGCTGAGGTAATGGTAAGGATACATATATGGCTAAGTAAGCTTATAAACTGAATCTTTAATTAACCCAAGCTTTAACATAACCTATATATATATATTTTATATAACTTTAGAATTCATACCTAGCTACCCATAATTTCCCTTTCACATTCCATACTCATGTATCAACTTTTTATCTTAATTTTATCATACATGCATTGATCTTTGAATTCTTAACTTTACATTGGGGTAATTTTGTCCCCTTATTTATTTATTGAATATTTATTTTTGGTTTTTTTTCATAAGCATAAAAATAAACATAGCTTATCAATGCACATAGATTTTCAATTTTTTTTTTTAGTTTCACATGAGTAGGTCTCCAAATTTTCATTATATTATCATGACACATTCCCTTATTATCTTTTATTCCCATACTTAATTAGCACACACAATTCTATCTTAAGCTAACCAAAGATTCAGTTTGGGATATATAATTGTTTTTCTGCTTAAGACTAGTAATGTGGCAAAATATAGAACAAATGGGATTCAAAGGCTCAAAGTGGCTAACAAAGGTAATTGAAAGAGTAGGCATAATTTGGATAAGTGAGCTAAACAATTAATGGCCTCAATCATATGCAAACATATAAATATAATAAATATTGGACATATAGGATGAAACAAAATATAGATTACAATCATAGAGAAGTAAACACATAAGAATAAAATAATTATGGTTAAATAATGTAACCATGCATAAAGGCTCAAATGTCACAGGTTGTGTGTTCTTTAGCTCAAAAATCATGTTCCAAATACAACTTCAAGCAAATTTAACATAAAAATTTTAATTAAAATTAGTGAAATTTTGTTCCAAAAAATAGAGTCTTAGAAGAAACTTATTGTCTTTTCAATCAAGTAGAACATGCATGCAATTAATCTATTACTATGCAATTTATCCTATTCTATAAAAGAAAAACTAACTAAATATCCTAATTTATTGGTCTTTAGGGAAGAGAAATTACCTCCAGAAGTCAGGTACTGACCGACCTCCCCACACTTAAGGCTTTGCACCGTCCTCGGTGCCATCTGTCAGGAACAGGGGTGGGCTGGTAGCAGTATCTCCACAGTCGGAACCATCATGGCTCCTTGTGCTGGTAAAGGAAGTAGAGTCTGGGGTGTCTGAGTCCTTAAATTTTCCCATGGTCAGCTCCTTGAGGTATGTGAATCGGCGCTTGTTACGGCGCTCTCTCATCTTAGCTTTGTGTTCCTGCCAATCCAACCTTTCGAGTATCTGATGCAGCAGTTGGTCTGTGGTAGGTGCTTGTGGTGTTGAAGGAGGACTGTCTGCAGCCGGTTTAATAGGCTGGCTTGTAGTGGCTACTGAGGGTCTGATATATTTCCCATTAGGGACATATTGATCATCCCGTGGAAGCATGGCTTTGGTGTCCCCAGCTCTAAAGGAGACTCCTGCTGCGGAGACGAGATCTAAGACCAAGGCGGGAAAAGGTAAGTTGCCCATAATTTGTACGTGTCCCATGGCATTCCGGATGTGTCTTGGTAGGTTCAGAGGTTGGTCAGTAAGGATGCACCATAGTAGAACGGCCATGTCCGCAGTGAAGGAGGACTCGTGAGTGCTCGAAAAGACGTAATGGGACATGATCTGTGCCCATACGCGAGCCTCCAAGGTAAGTGCTGAAGCCGATATTCCCTTAGGGCGGGTACGATGGTATTCGTAGATCCAATGGCTGCCAGGTAGTGCGATAACTCTGAGAACGGCGTCCCAGTCAAATTGGTACATCTGGCACTTGAGTACGGCTTCTTGAAAGGCGTCCAATCCTTCTGGAACAGGGGGAAGACCTAAAGCTTTTTGATTGGCCTCTTCTGTAATGTGGACTTACTTCTGACGGACAAAGACAGACTGCAGGGTTGGCAGGTGGAAGTTGGAGTAGAACTCAACTACCCAAGAAAGATTGATCTGCCTCGGCTGTCTCTATTGGAAACCCCATTGTCTTTGTACAATTTGCGGCTCAACAAAGGTAGCAATATTGGGCGGGAGGATAAGAAGGTATTCGTTGTTGTAGCTCCTTTCTGCCAGGATGAGGAACATCTGCTCACAGTAGCGATTGGGAAATCGCGCAGTGTCCTTTGCTGGGAAGGCTTTTTCTTTATCATCAACCTTTATAATCCTCTTAAGTCTCTTTGTTGAGGGTTTAACCGTAGTTGAAGAAGGCTCTACCACTAGTGCTCTCTTTGTTCCTCTCCTTGCTGTTGATTTAGGAGTAGCTTTCTCTTTGCCCTTCTTGGTGGCCATTCTGAAAAAGGGAAGAGAAAGTAAATTAGATTCAAAGAGATAGAGCAAGGAAGAGAACGGAAAAAGGGTAGTTATGAATGCACAGTAAAAGGTAAATGATGTTAACACATGGTCATGACTACATGTGAAAAGTCATGAATGGAGAATAGTTAGTGCATATGATGACAAGTGAATGCAAGGTGTTTATTGGCATGCTGGAAAAAGGCATGAGTAGCATAGATCAAGCATCACTTGTAACAAACCATCAGGTTTGTAGTGACAATTATTTTCAACGAATAAAATATAAAAGGGGTTTTGTGAAAACGGGCATTTAATATTAGAATAGAATAACGTAGAAAAGTGCATAATGCCATATTAGCTTTTTCACAAACACATAGCATGCATGGTGAAATGATGTATGGAAAGTATTAAATTGAACATGCAAGCAACCCTTTAAAAAGTAATATATAATTGCCAAACAAATTTAGAACAATCCACAAGCATATAATGAGAAATAATGACTCAAATAAATTTCTAACACCAAGTAAAAAGGAAGAAAATATGAATAATGAAAGTAAAAAGAAAAGAAAAGAAGATAACATAGAAAAATAGGAAGAAAAATAGAAAAGTAAGGAGAGAAGAAAAAAGAAAAATCTTGTTAATGGGGTGAGAGAGAGAGAGTGAGAGTGTAAAAAGTGAGAAAGAAGGAAGAAGGAAGAAGGGAGGAGGAAGAAATGAGGAGGAAAAAGAGAAAATAGCATTTGAGGAGAAAAAGATAAGATAAGTGGCAAATCAGAGGATTGTGCGGCGCAATCGACGCGGTCGCGTGGGGCATGCGGTCGCGCGATTTGCGCTTATAATAATTGACGCGGTCGCGTCAGTCACACGGTCGCGTGACCCGTTTTATGCTACTGGCGCGAGGGCAGCCTCACACTCGCACAACTCTCTGTTCAAAATCATTAATTGCCAAATATTGGGTGACACGATCGCGTGAGGCATCCGATCACATGAGTGGCCATTTATAAGGATATGACGCGGTTGTGTCAGTCACGTGGCCGCGTGGGAAGAATTTGTGCGTTAGCACCAATCCAGCACCACTCTTGCACAACTTTCGGTCGTGCACCCTTTTTACGTCAAAATCCAGGGCACGCGGCCACGTGGGTCACGCGGTCGCGTGGGAGGTCAATGTTCCCATGTGACGCGGATGCGTCGGCGACTTGGTCGTGTGGGGCGATTTGGCCATTGGCACGCCTCCAGCCACGCTCTTGCGTGACTCTCTGTTCATTTTATTAATTCCTCCCATCTCCTGCGACGCGGACGCATCAATGATGCGGTCGCGTCGCGTAAAATTTTTTTTTTAAAATAAAAGTATGTAAATGCAGATGCACGAAATGTACTAATAAAGAGAAGAGTTATTAAATAGAAAAACTAAAAATAAAGAAAAGAACGATCATACCATGGTGGGTTGTCTCCCACCTAGCACTTTGCTTTAACGTCCGTAAACGATGTCCTTGTTTTTCTGCATCCTCTCTCCATGGTACAGCTTTAAACGATGTCCATTAACTTTGATAAGTTCAGAGCTTAAAGGATGGCTTAGGTGATAAACTCTGTACGGTTCGGCCTTCTCTACTCTGTATGGACCTTCCCTTCTTGATCTCAACTTACTTGGCATGAGCCTCAGTCGAGATTTGTAATGGAGGACTAAGTCCCCAGGTTGGAACTCTTTTCTCTTAATGTGCTGATCATGTACAGCCTTCATCTTCTCCTTGTATAGTCTGGAGTTCTCATAAGCTTCTAGGCGAAGGCTTTCCAATTCTTGCAGTTGCAATTTCCTTTTAGCTTTGGCTTCCTCAATTCCCAAGTTGTACTCCTTTACTGCAAAAAAGGCTTTGTGCTCGACTTCAACAGGGAGATGACAAGCTTTTTCATAGACTAAGCGGAAAGGACTCATCCCAATAGGTGTCTTGTATGTGGTTCTGTACGCCCAAAGTGCATCTTGTAGCCTGGTGCTCCAGTCTCTTCTATGAGGTTTGACTATCTTCTGCAAGATATGCTTTATCTCTCTGTTTGACACCTCGGCTTGCCCATTAGTCTTAGGATGGTATGCTGTTGCAACCTTATGAAATATTCCATGCTTCTTCATTAATCCTGTTAGTCTCCTGTTACAAAAATGGGTGCCTTGATCGCTCACGATTGCTCGTGGTGATCCAAAGCGACAAATAATGTTGTTTCTCACAAAGGAGACAACAGCGTTAGCATCATCAGTGTGGGTAGGAATTGCTTCCACCCATTTGGAAACGTAATCCACAGCTAACAATATATAAAAGTAACCATTAAAATTTGGAAATGGACCCATGAAGTCAATTCCCTAAACATTAAAAATTTCATAGAAAAGCATAATTTGTTGAGGCATCTCATCCCTCTTGGATATATTACCAAATTTTTGGCATGGAAAACAAGATTTACAAAATTCAGCAGCGTTTCTAAAAAGTGTAGGCCACCAGAATCCACAGTCTAAGATTTTTCTAGCTGTTCTTTGAGGGCCAAAATGTCCTCCACTCTCAGATGAGTGACAGGCCTCTAGGATGGACTGGAATTCTGATTGAGGCACACACCGTCTAATTACCTGGTCAGCACCACATCTCCATAAATATGGGTCATCCCATATATAATATTTAGACTCGCTTTTCATCTTGTCTCTTTGATGCTTAGAAAAGTTTGGAGGAAAAGTGCGGCTAACTAGATAATTAGCTACAGGTGCATACCAAGGGACTACCTCAGATACTGCTTGCAGGTTATCAAATGGGAAATTATCAGCTATAGGAGTGGGGTCATCTGAAATGTGCTCAAGGCGACTCAAGTGGTCTACCACTAAATTCTGGTTACCACTCCTATCCTTAATTTCTAAATCAAATTCTTGTAATAGCAGTATCAAACTTATAAGCCTTGGTTTGGACTCCTTTTTAGTTAATAGATACTTTAGAGCTGCGTGGTCCGAGTACACTACTACCTTCGTACCAAGTAAATAGGCTCGGAATTTATCCAGAGCAAAGACAATAGCAAGAAGCTCTTTCTCAGTAGTAGTGTAATTAGACTGAGTGGCATCTAGAGTTTTAGATGCATAAGCAATAACAAAAGGATCCTTACCTTCACGCTGAGCCAGTGCTGCTCCTACTGCATGGTTGGAAGCGTCGCACATTATTTCGAATGGCTGGCTCTAGTCTGGTTCTCTCACAATTGGAGCTTGAGTCAGGGCGGTCTTCAGCTTAACAAACGTTTGTTTGCAATCTTCACTAAACTCGAACTCAATATCCTTCTGCAGTAGTATGGATAAGGGAAGTGCTACCATACTGAAGTCCTTAAAGAATCTCCTGTAAAAACCTGCATGGCCAAGGAACAAACGGACTTCCCTCACAGAAGAGGGGTAAGGTAAACTAGAAATAACATCCACCTTTGCTGGATCTACAGAAATGCCAGTATTAGACATAACATGTCCTAGTACAATACCTTGTTTTACCATAAAGTGACATTTTTCAAAATTTAATACAAGGTTTGTATTGACACATCTATCTAATACTCTAGGTAATCCATCTAAGCAAAGGCTAAAGGAATCGCCATAAACACTAAAATCATCCATAAAAACTTCCATACAGTCTTCAATAAGATTAGAGAAAAGACTCATCATGCACCTTTGGAAGGTAGCTGGTGCATTGCACAAGCCAAAGGACATTCTCTTGTAAGGATAAGTCCCAAAAGGACATGTAAAAGTAGTCTTTTCCTGATCCTCAGGAGCTATATGAATCTGGAAATAACCTGTGTAACCATCTAAAAAATAATAATGTGATTTACCTGACAGGCGATCCAGCATTTGATCAATCAATGAAAGAGGATAGTGATCCTTACGAGTGGCCTGGTTGAGGCATCTATAGTCAATACAGACCCTCCAAGCATTCTGTACTCTGGTTGCTATGAGCTCTCCATGCTCATTCTTCACTGTAGTGACTCCAGACTTCTTTGGCACTACTTGTACTGGGCTTACCCATTTACTATCTGAGATGGGATAGATGATATCTGCCTCCAGTAGTCTGGTCACTTCCTTTTTGACAACCTCTAAGATAGTGGGGTTCAGTCTTCTCTGGGGTTGATGAACGGGCCTTGCTCCCTCTTCTAAAAATATTCTGTGCTCACATACTTGAGGGTTGATGCCTACTATATCCGCCAAACTCCACCCAATTACCTTCTTGTGCCTCTTCAGCACACTAAGTAACTGCTCTTCTTATTGAGAAGTGAGTTCCCTTGAAATGATAAATGGACGCTTTTGCTTGTCCTCAAGGTAAGCATATTTGAGGTGTGGAAGAAGGGGTTTCAACTCTAACTTCTGCTCATGCTTAGGCTCGGGATTGTCTGAAGCTGGTGATAATGGCAAAGTGCCCTCATTGTCATTCAAGAGTGTCCCCACACTCGGACCTTGTCCTGTGTGCTTCTCCTCTAACTCCTCCTGGTGAACTTCAGCTACGGTTTCGTCAATGATGTCACACTGGAAGATAGAATGATCTTTTGGAGGGTGCTTCATAACTCCATTCAGATTGAAACTTACTAATCGGCCATCTATTTCAAAAGAGTATGTTCCTGAAAAAGCATCTAATTTGAACTTTGATATCTTCAGGAAAGGTCTTCCAAGTAGGATTGTTGATGGCTTCTCTGAGTCATTTTGGGGCATCTTCAGAATATAAAAATCAGTGGGGAATGTGAGTCCCTTAATGCCCACTAATACATCTTCAGCAACTCCAACCACTGTAATAATGCTTTTATCTGCTAACACAAAACGAGCTGTCGACCTTTTTAAGGGAGGGAGCCTCAAAATATCATATATAGACAAAGGCATTATACTCACACATGCTCCTAAATCACACATGCAGTCAGAAATTATCACACCACCAATAGTATAATTAACCATACAAGGACCTGGGTCACTACACTTTTCAGGTAAACCTCCCATTAAAGTAGATATGGAACTACCTAAAGGAATAGTTTCTAATTCATTAATTTTGTCTTTATGTATAAATAAATCTTTTAGAAACTTTTCATATTTAGGTACCTGTTGAATAACATAAAAAAGAGGAACAGTTACCTCAACCTTTTTGAATATCTCTACCATTTTGGGATCAGGTTCAAGCTGCTTCCTGGGCTTCCTTGCAAGTTGTGGAAATGGAATAGGAGTGGTGTCTTCTGCAGTATCTGCGCCCTGTGGTGCTTCCTCCTGTGGTTGAACTTCTTCTTTTTCAGCTATGTCCTATATGTCCTCTTCCTCTTCAACATCTTCTATTTCCACTACCTCTTTAGCTGAGGCGTGTTCTGGTGGGCTTGGCTCCTCCTGATTCCTCTCCTCTAGTGTGGTTCCGGACCTTAGGGTGATAGCATTAATGCCACCCTTTGGATTGGGTAATGGTTGAGAGTGAATTCCACTGGAGATTAAAGGTTGGTTATTGGAGTTATTCATTGATCCAATCTGTGAAACAAGAGCTTGCAATGTAGCATTCAGACCATTTAGAGTGGCATTAATGTTATTTTCCATGGTCTATTGTCTCCGATCAATTGATTGCAGTAAATCATCATTAGAAGATGAGGAAGGATAAGTAATTTGAGAGGTCTGCTATTGGGTATTCTGTGGTCCTTGGGATTGTCATAGGTGAGGTGCTCTGTAAGGCTGGTTCTGGTTCTGCTGCCTGTTGTTGTGATTATTCCACCTCTGATTTCCCTGATTGTCTCTGCCTCCTCTGTTGTTGTTGTTGTTCCTCCAATTCTAGTTAGAATTGTCTTGCCATCCATGGTTGTAATTGCCACCTTGATTGTACCTTTGGTTGGGGCGGTCATAGAAGTTATGAGTGGCGGCCATGGTGTTGTCTTCCTGCTGGAGTTGCGGACATTCATCAGTATAGTGGCTATAATCAGCACAAATTCCGCAAACTCTCTGTGGGACTAACTGTTGGTTTTGCTGTGGTGGAGAAGGTTGAGCTTGCTGAACTTGTTGTTGATTCAATTGCATCTGCTTCAGCAAGTTGGTTATTTCACAGATACTCTGAGTCAGAGCAGCAGTCTCTCTGCTAGAGGATACTTCTGCAACGGCTTTTTAACGGCCTTGTTTCTGCCTGTGATTCCGAGTAGATTCAGCTAAGTCGCTGATCAATTGCCATGCCTAATCAGTGGTCTTGTACTTTTTCATAGACCCATTGCTAGCACTTTCTAATATGGTCTTATCTTGGGGCCTCATGCCCTGTGTGACGTAACCGAGTAATACTATCTTGTCAATCATATGGTGGGGGCATGCTTCTAGAAGATTATTGAAGCGCTCCCAGTATTCATAGAGAGTCTCAGATTCAGCCTGAACAATCATGGAAATGTCTTTCCTCAGTTTACCAGTAACTTCAGCTGGAAATAATTTTTCCAAGAATTCTCTTTTCAGTGTATTCCAGTTGGATACAGTTGCTGCTGGTTGAGCATAGTACCACTCTCTTGCCTTTTCCTCAAGAGAAAACGGGAAAGCTTTCAGCAAAATTGAAGTTTCATCTGCACCATCACGCCTGACGGTAGAACAGGCTGCTTGAAAATCTCTCAGGTGCTTGATAGGCTCTTGAGCAGGTAAGCCATGAAACTTGGGCATCAAATTGAGCAGTGCAGTCTTTATTTCAAAATCTATAGCCACCGCTGGGTGAAGCGCTTGAAACGGTTGCATTGTAAAATGAGGGGCTCCAGCCTCCTGGATAGTAATTCTCCTAGGTGCTGCCATGTCACCTATACGTAAATCAACCGAATCAGTAGAACGGGGGCTGGTTTCTTCCTCAAATGACATTTCAGATCCACCCTCAGAGAGGACTAACCGACGCCGAGGTTGCCTTATTCGTGAAATAGTTCTTTCAAACTCAGGATCGAATACTGGCAAGCTTGGATCAAGAGGTGAACGCGTCATCTAACGAAAGAAACAAGCAGCTCATAGTAGCAAAATAAAATAAAATGCAAATAAATAAAATCCAATCAATAACTTTAGCACTCTATTGCAACTCCCCGGCAATGGTGCCAAAAATTGACGTGGCGGAAATTGGCGAGTCAAGAATTGTTGTAAGATATGAGTTGCAAGTATAGTTCTTAACCAACCAGAAATCCGCTTATCAATTTAGAAGGGTTGTCACAAAAATTAAAATTAAAATACTAGGAGTATGAATCCCAGGTCGTCTCCCAACGAGTTGCAGAAAGGTGTGCTATTTTATTAATCAGATGTTTTCCAAAAGAGTTTGAGTTGAATAAACAGGAAATTAAATTGGGGAAATTAAGTAATTTAAATAAAGGCCTTGACTGGGAGTAGATTAGTTGGAAGCCCTATTCTTGTTGCAGTACTCTCAAGATTAATTGATAATTGAAGGTCGTTCTGTTTAGTTATCCCTTACTAGATAAGGGAAAGTCAAACAAGTTGGAATGCTGTTTCTATTCACAAGTCCCAATCCGCTTACTTGGAAGGACTGACGTTAGTGACTAGAGAGCCATCCAACAACAAACCCAGTTACAAGCTCTCTTTTGAGCATTCCAACTCAAGGGTTCCTTTCAATTAACTCCCCCTCAAGTTAGGGAACTACTCGCTTATTGTGAATGTAGGACTCATAACATAGGAAAGGGAATTAAAGAAAGACATGATAAATAAAACTCAAAGGAATCAATTAAAAATAAAAGTAACTCTTGTATTAATAAATTCTAAAATAATCCACTAGTAAAATTGAGTAAATTAAAGGACATTGAAGAGTAAAGCCAAGTAAAGAAAATGAACTAGAATGATGAAGTCTTGATGAGGTAATAACTCTTCTCAATATCTGATGCCAGGGCATTTTGGCCAGTTTCACTGACCTTTTCTTTATGGTTTTAGGGCAGTTTCATGTACTTTCTTAGGAAATAAGCAAGTTTTGGGTAGAATTTCACTTACATCTTGATTCAAGCAAACATTGTGATTTTTATATGAATTCATGAGAATTATGCATGAATTGAATGACAAATTGGATGATGCATGTCTCATAACTTGGACTAGAACTTTGATGCACTTTATTGCTTGATTTCAGGACAAAGGAAGCAAGGAAGAACCACGTTAGCAGCCACTAACGTGGAAGGGGAGCTAGCTTGCAACGTTAATGAGAAAAGTAATCGCCAATAACGTCCTTAAAGCCATCATAACCCACATTAATTGCCACGTTAACTACATTAACGTGGTAGTTATCGTGGAAGAAGAAAATGAAGCCAACGTTAGTGACACTCAACTTTGTCACTAACGTTGGACTAAGCTCATATTGGCCACGTTAAGAGCCATGTTAACTCAGTTAACGTGGACTCTAACGTGGGGAAACAAAAGAATGACCAACGTTAGTCACACTAACCTTTGTCACTAACGTTGAGCTAAGCCACTTTGAGCCACGTTAGTTGCCACGTTAACTCAGTTAACGTGGACTCTAACGAGGAGGGAGCAAAGAATCGCCAACGTTAGTGACACTCACCTTTGTCACTAACATTGGGATGAGCCACTATGAGCCACATTAACTTCCACGTTAACTATATTAACGTGGAAGCTAACGTGAGTAAAAGGGATGATGAGCCAACGTTAGTGACACTCACCTTTGTCACTAACGTTGGAGATGGCTAGCAATACTACGTTAGAAGCCACGTTAACCTAGTTAACGTGAACTCTAACATGGTAAGTAGGGGCATTTTGGAACGTTAGTGACAAAGGTAAGTGTCACTAACGTTCTCGAAGATGTGGCAAGCCTACGTTAAAGGTCACGTTAGCCACACTAACGTGAACTCTAACGTAGGAAGAAAGGAGGATTCTCAACGTTATTGGAAAAAGTAAGTCCCAATAACGTGTGCGAAGGATCAAGAGGCAACGTTAATTGTCACCTTGATGCCACTAACGTTGAATTTAACGTGAAGCATCCTTGGGTTAGGAACGTTAGTGAAAAAGGTGATTGTCACTAACGTTCTCGAACCCACACTTTCACTTAACGTTAACGCCACTAACATCCTAAGCTAGAATCCCTGCCTACTTCACACTTTCTCTCTGCAAGTAAAGCTAAGCCCACTGAAGAAGATAACTGCTTCAACTCATGATCCAAAGGCCCATATCCAAGACTTGAAGAGCCAACTAGAAGATCAGAAGAATAGTATAAATAGGGAGAGCATTGAACTAGAAAGGAGTTTTGGGGGCATTATTAGAATTACTCTCTGTATTTTACTTTCTTTGCAACTTTTAGTTTAATTCTCAGAATGTACTCTCCATCTATGCTTTTCAATCCCAGAGCTATGAACAACTAAACCCCTTTCATTGGGTTAGGGAGCTCTGTTGTAATTTGATGGATCAATAATAGTTTTCATTATCCTTCTTCTCTCTTTTCTCTTGATTTTACTAGAAAGCTTTCAATCTTCATCCAATTGAGTAGTTATCTTGGAAAAGAAGCTATTCATACTTGGATCTCTTCTAAAACTTGGAAGAGGAATGAAGAGATCATGCTAGAATTGCTTTCTCATGTTGGACCAATTTGGGGTTTGGGCGGATATGGTGACATATAATTCTCCCAATACTTTGATTTGGAAATACATGTGGTATAATCAGTGACCACACTTCATCTCTTTTCATGAGCAATTAGACCAAGGAATTGGCTATTGATCTGATTTGAGAGATTGAATTACTAAGGAATTGGAATTCAATCACTTAAGATTGCCAAGGAGATCAATGAATGCATTGATTGAGGAAGAGATGAAAATGAACTTGATCCGGAGAATGCAACATCTCCTAAGCCCAATGAACTCCCCATTTCTGATCTTACCCATTCTCTTTACTTTCTGCTATTTACTTTCATGCTAAACTCCCCTTTCCCATTTAAGATTCTGCAATTTACCTTCCGTCATTTATTTTCTGCAATTTACTTTCCCGCCATTTAATTTCCTGCAATTCTTAACCTAATTTCTGCTTAGCTCAACTAGAGCATTCTTCCAATTAAAGTTGCTTGACCAATCAATCCATGTGGGATTCGACCTCATTGGAGGAACCACCCAAACTTTGGGTGGGGAAATCAACAGGATCAAGGCCAAGATCAGAGACGCCACAACCCCAGCAACAATGCAACTCACCAACATTCCACACAGAGGTCATACCAACACCCACCCAACAACACTTCTCAACATCCATACCAAAGTCAAAATGGCCCTTCTCATCCTTCCAATCTCGACTCTCCATCATCGGAAGAAAGACTATCAAGGATTGAGACTCTACTTGAAGGCATATACAAGGAGATTCAAGATAACAAGGTGTTCAAAGAGAAGGTGCGAGCCAATATCAAGAATCAGGGAGACACCATCAAGAAGCTGGAATTTCAAGTTGGATACTTATCTGAGAAGATTCCCAAACCTACTGATAGCTTTCCAAGTGACACAGAGAAAAATCCAAGAGGTGAAGCAAAGAAAGTCAGATGGGAAGATTGCAAGATGGTTACTATAAGTGATAAGGAGACTGAGGAAGAGCTGAACAAACCATCAGAACAATCTAAAGATACATCAGCAGGAAAGCAGGAAGAGAATCCTCAGGAAACCACAATTACGCAGAAAGAGTTGCTGAGGCTCTATGCACCCTTTCCCCAATTACTAAATGGTGGTGTATAGAAGAGAATATACTCAAGGTTTCTTGACATATTTGCATCCCTCCATGTAAACATACCATTCATCAAGGCTCTCCAACAAATGCCCTCATACATCAAGTATATGAAGGAGCTGTTGACCAGGAAAAGCTCACTCAAGGAAGGACAAATCATAGTGATTAACAAGGAGTGCAGTGCTCTCATTCAACCAGAGCTGCCTACAAAAAGGAAGGACCCAGGGAGTTTTCACATCCCCTGTGCCATAGGAGAAACAATGTTTGACAAAGGACTCTATGATCTGGGAGCAAGCATCAACTTAATGCCTTTATCCCTTATGAAGAGGCTGCAAATCAATGAGCTAATGCCCACAAACGTAGTCATTAGGCTGGCGGACAAAACTTAAAAACAAGCAATTGGAGTGGTTGAAAACGTGCTGGTGAAGGTTGGGAACTACTTCCTTCCCACAGACTTTGTCATACTGGAAATGGAAGAAAATCACCTTCACCCAATCATATTGAGAAAACCATTCTTAGCTACAGCTAGAGCGCTCATAGATGTGGATCGAGGAGAGCTAATATTGAGGATACATGACGAACAACTCACCTTCAACGTCTTCAAACCCTCACAAGAAGCAAGTCAGGAAGGCAAGGAACTAAGGGCAGAGCATGACAGAGCAATGGTGGGAGAAAAAGTATTGAAGCACAAGCTGTACACCCTGGAATTCCTTTGGGTGATGAACAAGAGAATCAGCAGCTGTCACAGCTAAAGGAAACTCAAGTGGAGCCAAAACCACCAGAATCATATGAGACCAGCAACAAAATCTCCCTAGGGAAAGAGACCACAAAGAGCAGGATAACAGCAAAAGAAACAAAGAAGAAAGTACCAAGGAGATGGAGGAATAAAAAGATCCCTACAAAAGATTTCCCTCCAGGGGATAAAGTGATCTCAGCTTACTTCCTAGATATCCCACCTCATCTCCCCACCATCCCATCTCAGTTACCTAAGGTTTTCACCATCAATAAAGTTCTCTCCCTAGAACATGTGGAGATCATTGATGAAGCCAATGGATATAGGTTTACTGCAAGAGGGGAAGATTTGAAGCATTACCAACCACCCTGACAATGGAGGAATCGTCGAGCTAGCGATGCTAAAAGAGCGCTTCGTTGGGAGGCAACCCAACCTAAGGTAGTTCTCTTTTTATTTGCATTTTAATAAAAATCACAAGTAGTTTCCCCCGTATTGTGAGGACTAAGTTTAGTGTTACACACCAAAACAATACAAGATAGAGTGTGTAATTCTAAGTATGGTGATCCACCAAAGATTTCAGTAAGAATCACACTACACTCCTTCAAAGGCAAATTGCTAGATCCAACCAATCAGGGGAACCACTTAACAGTAGTTAGTTTCTAGTTGTCTTGCTAATAACCACACATGAGATTTTCTGCATGCATTCAACCTGCTGTATTAGGCGAGGAACTAAGTTTGGTGTTCACACACCAAGTTAAGTTTCGAAATGCACAAGCATACATGCATACTAACTATCTCTTAAGTGCTTTGGGGACAAGCAACTTCCAATAACTTTGCAGGGATTCAATCAATCTTTTGGAAAAACAGTGCACCATCATCAAAGGAAGCAAGGAAAGATTCAGAAGCTATGGAGGATGACAACAAATGGGTAGCTGGAAGGCATCACCAAAAGGTTGTATTGTTACTTGATTCCATATGCTTGGAAATAATCAATTTGGAAGTCTGAATGTGCCCTTGATTAATAGTCACTCTTTAAGCTTAATGCACTAGAATTTGATGTTTGTTTTTGCTTAGGTCTATGCTTGCTAGTCATGTTGCCTGTTTTCATTTTCATCTTGTGGTGTAGTAATCACTTAGCTAAGTTGGTTCACCAAAAAGGTGGGAAGGCAACTATCTGTCCTAAATCATTTGCTTGAAACACACCCCATGAGACTAGCTAAATAATAAGATCCTAATAAGAAAAAGGAAAAGAACAATAAGAGTTGAAAAAGAAAGAAAAGTTAATAAAGAATAAGGCTAGGCACCAAGGGCTTGAATCTTGAGGGATGTGTCTGTGGTGCTCTTGTACCAAGGATCTGCTTGGATGAATAAGTTCTTAGGAGTGCTTCATCACTTGGTAACTTGGGTTAACTAACCCGGGATTATCAACTGAAAATCCACTATCAAGTGCAACCTTGCTACAGAACATTTAGTAACCCAAAGAGGTGCTGGACACCAAGACCTCAAGGGAAGAAAATAACAAACAATGTGCCTGTGGTGTGCATGTATGGGGGAGAGAGACTTGAGGAAGTAAGTCCTTAGGGGTGTTTCAACACCTAGCACCTTGAACCAACTGGTTCGGGAGTGTTGGCTGAAAACTTATCTTAAAGAGTTGCCCCCTCACAGAACACTTAGCCTAAGGAAGAAATGAACCTTGGAAAGACAAATGGATCAATAAATAAAAGTCTCAAAGGGTGCAATCAAGTGAGTATTCCAAGGCATGATAAAGGTCTGAAAGCCAGTAAAGGAATGAACCTAAGTTGCTATGCATGAAACCCCATAAAACCAAGAATATGACTTCCACAATAATGATTCATTCATCTTGTCATTTCATTCATCATTCTCTTGTTCTAGTGCTTGCTTAGGGACAAGCAAGCTTCAAGTTTGGTATTGTGATGCCAGGGCATTTTGGCCACTTTCACTGACCTTTTCTTTATGGTTTTAGGGTAGTTTCATGCACTTTCTTAGGAAATAAGCAAGTTTTGGGTAGAATTTCACTTACATCTTGATTCAAGCTAACATTGTGATTTTTATATGAATTCATGAGAATTATGCATGAATTGAATGACAAATTAGATGATGCATGTCTCATAACTTGGACTAGAACTTTGATGCACTTTATTGCTTGATTTCAGGACAAAGGAAGCAAGGAAGAACCACATTAGCAGCCACGTTAGTCTAACTAACGTGACCTCTAACGTGGAAGGGGAGCTAACTTGCAACGTTAATGAGAAAAGTAATCGCCAATAACGTCCTCGAAGCGATCATAAGCCACGTTAATTGCCACGTTAAGTACATTAACGTGGAAGAAGAAAATGAAGCCAACGTTAGTGACACCAACCTTTGTCACTAACATTGGACCAAGCTCATATTGGCCACGTTAAGAGCCACGTTAACTCAGTTAACGTGGACTCTAACGTGGGGAAATAAAAGAATGACCAACGTTAGTGACACTCACCTTTGTCACTAACGTTGAGCTAAGCTACTTTGAGCCACGTTAGTTTCCACGTTAACTCAGTTAACGTGGACTCTAACGAGGAGGGAGCAAAGAATCGCCAACGTTAGTGACACTCACCTTTTCACTAACGTTGGGATGAGCCACTATGAGCCACGTTAACTCCCACGTTAACTACATTAACGTGGAAGCTAACGTGAGTAAAAGGGATGATGAGCCAACGTTAGTGACACTCACCTTTGTCACTAACGTTGGAGATGGCTAGCAATACCACGTTAGAAGCCACGTTAACCTAGTTAACGTGAACTCTAACTTGGGAAGTAGGGGCATTTTGGAACGTTAGTGACAAAGGTAAGTGTCACTAACGTTCTCGAAGATGTGGCAAGCCTACGTTAAAGGTCACGTTAGCCACACTAATGTGAACTCTAACGTAGGGAGAAAGGAGGATTCACAACGTTATTGGAAAAAGTAAGTCCCAAAAACGTGTGCGAAGGACCAAGAGGCAACGTTAGTGGTCACGTTGATGCCACTAACGTTGAAGTTAACATAAAGCATCCTTGGGTTAGGAACTTGAAAAAGGTGATTATCACTAACGTTCTCGAACCCACACTTTCACTTAACGTTAACGCCACTAACGTCCTAAGCTAGAATCCCTGCCTACTTCACACTTTCTCTCTGCAAGTAAAGCAAAGCCCACTGAAGAAGATAACTGCTTCAACTCAAGATCCAAAGGCCCATATCCAAGACTTGAAGAGCCAACTAGAAGATCAGAAGAATAGTATAAATAGGGAGAGCTTTGAACTAGAAAGGAGCTTTGGAGGCATTATTAGAATTACTCTCTGTATTTTACTTTCTCTGCAACTTTTAGTTTAATTCTCAGAATGTGCTCTCCATCTATGCTTTTCATTCCCAGAGCTATGAAAAAATAAACCCCTTTCATTGGGTTAGGGAGCTCTGTTGTAATTTGATGGATCAATAATAGTTTTCATTATCCTTCTTCTCTCTTTTCTCTTGATTTTACTAGAAAGCTTTCAATCTTCATCCAATTAAGTAGTTATCTTGGAAAAGAAGCTATTCATACTTGGATCTCTTCTGAACCTTAGAAGAGGAATGAAGAGATCATACTAGAATTGCTTTCTCATGTTGGACCAAATTGGGGTTTGGGCGGATATGGTGACATATAATTCTCCCAATACTTTGATTTGGAAATACATGTGGTATAATCAGTGACCACACTTCATCTCTTCTCATGAGCAATTAGACCAAGGAATTGGCTATTGATCTAATTTGAGAGATTGAATTACCAAGGAATTGGAATTCAATCACTTAAGATTGCCAAGGAGATCAATGAATGCATTGATTGAGGAAGAGATAAAAATAAACTTGATCCGGAGAATGCAACATCTCCTAAGCCCAATGAACTCCCCATTTCTGATCTTACCCATTCTCTTTACTTTCTGCTATTTACTTTCATGCTAAACTCCCCTTCCCCATTTAAGATTCTGCAATTTACCTTCTGTCATTTATTTTCTGCAATTTACTTTCCCGCCATTTGATTTCTTGCAATTCTCAACCCAATTTCTGCTTAGCTCGACTAGAGCATTCTTCCAATTAAAGTTGCTTGACCAATCAATCCCTATGGGATTCGACCTCACTCTATTGTGAGTTTTTACTTGACAACAATTCGGTATACTTGCCGAGGGAGATTTGTTAAAGGACAAGTTTCCGTGCATCAATATCCCAATGCAAAGAGCAATAGAAATAAAAATCCTAAGAACTATGAATGTGTAGAGAGAAAACCTAGAGGAGGAGTAAAACTAGATCTAAAAAAACTAAAACTGTGTAGAATGAATGTTGTATTTGGTTTCTGCATGTCCTCTGGCTCTAGTATGCTTTTCCGGGCCGAAAACTGGGTCAAAACAGGGCCAAAAATTGCCCCCAGCGAATTCTGCAGATTATGCAGATCGCGCATGTCACGCGATCGCATCATTCATGCGGACGCGTCATGCGGCGTTTTACTTTGCCACGCGCGCGCGTCTTCCACGCCTCCGCGTCACTTGTGCTATTCCAATCCGCGCGGTCGCGTGAGCCATGCGGCTGCGTCACTTCTCGCTGGTCATTTCCTTAATTTCTTGTGTTCCTTCCATTTTTGCAAGCTTCCTTTCCAATCTCCAACTCATTCATGCCCTATAAAGCCTGAAACACTTAACACACAGATCATGGTATCGAATGGAATAAAGGAGAATTAAAATACATAATTAAAAGTCTCTAGGAAGCAAGTTTTCAATCATGTAATAATTTTAGGAAGGAAATATAAATGCATGCTAATCATATGAATAAGTGGGTAAAGATCATGATAAAACCACACAATTAAACACATTATAAACCATAAAATAGTGGTTTATCAACCTCCCCACACTTAAACATTAGCATGTTCTCATGCTTAGTTGAAGGAGATAAAACAAATGAGTAGGAACATGTAAAAACTCATGCAATGCAATGCAACCTATATATGTAAATGCAACTATATGACTCTTTTCCACTTGATCAATAGTAAATAAGCTCTTCAAAACAATTACAAATCAAATTCTACTAATTCAATTCTCATGCAGTAAGAACAGATAAAAATGCAAGAAGGCAGCTCATGAAAGCAGGGAACATAGAATTTTAAGCATTAAACCCTCACTGATGATGTATGTATACTCTAGTCTCTCTAGTGTATAGGGTAATCACTCTATCCTTCTCTAATCATGCTCTCTAATTTTTTTGCTCTTCTCCTAACCAATCAATAACATTTAATATATCAATGCAAACATCATGAGGTCTTTTCAAGGTTGTAATGGGGCTGAGGTAATGGTAAGGATACATATATGACTAAGTAAGCTTATAAACTGAATCTTTAATTAACCCAAGCTTTAACATAACCTATATATATTTTTTATATAACTTTAGAATTCATACCTAGCTACCCATAATTTCCCTTTCACATTCCATACTCATGTATCAACCTTTTATCTTAATTTTATCATACATGCATTGATCTTTGAATTCTTAACTTTACATTGGGGTAATTTTGTCTCCTTATTTATTTATTGAATATTTTTTTTTGGTTTTTTTTTCATAAGCATAAAAATAAACATAGCTTATCAATGCACATAGATTTTCAATTTTTTTTTTAGTTTCACATGAGTAGGTCTCCAAATTTCCATTATATTATCATGACACATTCCCTTATTATCTTTTGTTCCCACAATTTCCCATACTTAATTAGCACACACAATTCTATCTTAAGCTAACCAAAGATTCAGTTTGGGATATATAATTGTTTTTTCGCTTAAGGCTAGTAATGTAGCAAAATATATAACAAATGGGATTCAAAGGCTCAAAGTGGCTAACAAAGGTAATTGAAAGGGTAGGCATAATTTGGATAAGTGAGCTAAACAATTAATGGCCTCAATCATATGCAAACATATAAATATAATAAATATTGGACATGTAGGATGAAACAAAATATAGATTACAATCATAGAGAAGTAAACACACAAGAATAAAATATTTATGGTTAAATAATGTAACCATGCATAAGGGCTCAAATCTCACAGGTTGTGTGTTCTTTAGCTCAAAAATCATGTTCCAAATACAACTTCAAGCAAATTTAACATAAAAATTTTAATTAAAATTAGTGAAATTTTGTTCCAAAAATAGAGTCTTAGAAGAAACTTATTGTCTTTTCAATCAAGTAGAACATGCATGCAACTAATCTATTACTATGCAATTTATCCTATTCTATAAAAGAAAAACTAACTAAATATCCTAATTTATTGGTGTTTAGGGAAGAGAAATTACCTCCGGAAGTCAGGTACTGACCGACCTCCCCACACTTAAGGCTTTGCACCGTCCTCCGTGCCATCTGTCAGGAACAGGAGTGGGCTGGTAGCAGTATCTCCACATTTGGGACCATCATGGCTCCCTGTGCTGGTAAAGGAAATGGAGTCCGGGGTGTCTGAGTCCTTGAATTTTCCCATGATCAGCTCCTTGAGGTATGTGAATTGGTGCTTGTTACGGAATTCTCTCATCTTAGCTTTGTGTTCCTGCCGATCCAACCTTTCGAGTATCTGATGGAGCAGTTTGTATGTGGTAGGTGCTTGTGGTGTTGAAGGAGGAATGTCTGTAGCCGGTTCAATAGGCTGGCTTGTAGTGGCTGCTGAGGGTCTGATATATTTCCCATTAGGGACATATTGATCATCCCGTGGAAGCATGGCTCTGGTGTCCCCAGCTCTGAAGGAGACTCTGGCTGCGGAGACGAGATCTGAGACCAAGGTGGAAAAAGGTAAGTTGCCCACAATTTGTACGTGTCCCAAGGCATTCCGGATATGTCTTGGTAGGTTCAGAGGTTGGTCAGTAAGGATGCACCATAGTAGAACGGCCATGTCCGCAGTGAAGGAGGACTCGTGAGTGCTCGGAAAGACGTAATGGGACATGATCTGTGCCCATACGCGAGCCTCCAAGGTAAGTGCTGAAGCCGATATTCCCTTAGGGCGGGTACGATGGTATCCGTTGATCCAACGGCTGCCAGGTAGTACGATAACTCTGAAAACGGCATCCCAGTCAAATTGGTACATCTGGCGCTTGAGTGCGGCTTCTTGAAAGGCGTCCAATCCTTCTGGAACAGGGGGAAGACCTAAAGCTTTTTGAATGGCCTCTTTTGTAATGGGGACTTGCTTCTGACGGACAAAGACAGACTGCAGGGTTGGCAGGTGGAAGTTGGAGTAGAACTTGACTACCCAAGAAAGATTGACCTGCCTCGGCTGTCTCTGTAGGAAACCCCATTGTCTTTGTGCAATTTACGGCTTAACAAAGGTAGCAATATTGGGCTGGAGGATAAGAAGGTATTCGTTCTTGTAGCTCCTTTCTACCAGGAAGGGGAACGTCTGCTCACAGTAGCGATTGGGAAATCGCGCAGTGTCCTTTGCTGGGAAGGCTTTTTCTTTATCATTATCCTTTATAATCCTCTTAAGTCTCTTTGTTGAGGGTTTAACCACAGTTGAAGAAGGCTGTGCCACTAGTGCTTTCTTTGTTCCTCTCCTTGCTGTTGATTTGGGAGTAGCTTTCTCTTTGCCCTTCTTGGTGGCCATTCTGAAAAAGGAAAGAGAAAGTAAATTAGATTCAAAGAGATAGAGCAAGGAAGAGACCGGAAAAGGGTAGTTATGAATGCACAGTAAAAGGTAAATGATGTTAACACATGGTCATGACATTATGTGAAAAGTCATCAATGGAGAATAGTTAGTGCATATGATGACAAGTGAATGCAAGGTGTTTATTGGCATGCTGGCAAAGGCATGAGTAGCATAAATCAAGCATCACTTGTAACAAACCATCACGTTTGTAGTGACAATTATTTTCAACAAATAAAATATAAAAGGGGTTTTGTGAAAAACAGGCATTTAATAGTAGAATAGAATAACGTAGAAAAGTGCATAATGCCATATTGGCTTTTTCACAAACACATAGCATGAATGGTGAAATAATGTATGGAAAGTATTAAATTGAACATGCAAGCAACCCTTTAAAAAGTAATATATAATTGCCAAACAAATATAGAACAATCCACAAGCATATAATGATAAATAATGACTCAAATAAATTTCTAACACCAAGTAAAAAGGAAGAAAATATGAATAATGAAAGTAAAAAGAAAAGAAAAGAAGATAACGTAGAAAAATAGGAAGAAAAATAGAAAAGTAAGGAGAGAAGAAGAAAAGAAAAACCTTGTTAATGGGGGTGAGAGAGAGTAAGAGTGTAAAAAGTGAGAAAGAAGGAAGAAGGAAGAAGGGAGGAGGAAGAAATAAGGAGGGAAAAGAGAAAATAGGATTTGAGGAGAAAAAGATAAGATAAGTGGCAAATCAGTGGAGCTGTGCAGCACAATCGATGCGGTCGCGTGGGGCACGCGGTCGCGCGATTTGCGCTTATAATAATTGACGCGGTCACGTCGGTCACGCGGTCGCGTGACCCATTTTATGCTACTGGCGCGAGGGCAACCTCGCACTCGCACAACTCTCTGTTCAAAATCATTAATTGCCAAATATTGGGTGACGCGATTGCGTGAGTGGCCACTTATGAGGATATGACGTGGTCGTGTCGGTCACGTGGCCGCATGGGAAGAATTTGTGCGTTAGCACCAATCCAGCACCACTCTTGCACAACTTTCGGTCGTGCACCCTTTATACGTCGAAATCCAGGGCACGCGGCCGCGTGGGTCATGCAGTCGAGTGGGATGTCAATGTTCCCATGTGACGCGGACGCGTCGGCGACGTGGTCACGTGGGGCGATTTGTGCCATTTGCACGCCTCCAGCCACGATCTTGCGTGACTCTCTTTTCATTTTATTAATTCCTCCCATCTCCTGCGACGCGGACGCGTCAATGATGCGGTCGCGTCGCGTAAAATTTAGTTTTTTTTTTTAAATAAAAGTATGTAAATGCAGATGCATGAAATGTACTAATAAAGAGAAGAGTTATTAAATAGAAAAACTAAAAATAAAGAAAAGAACGATCATACCATGGTGGGTTGTCTCCCACCTAGCACTTTGCTTTAACGTCCGTAAGTTGGACACTCCATTTGCTCAATCTTCGGCTATGAGAGGATCTTCCAAGAGGATGATCTCGAGCTCCTTATTTTTCTGCATCCTCTCTCCATGGTACAGCTTTAAACGATGTCCATTAACTTTGATAAGTTCAGAGCTTGAAGGATGGCTTAGGTGATAAACTCCGTACGGTACGGCCTTCTCTACTCTGTATGGACCTTCCCTTCTTGATCTCAACTTGCCTGGCATGAGCCTCAGTCGAGATTTGTAAAGGAGGACTAAGTCCCCAGGTTGGAACTCTTTTCTCTTAATGTGCTGATCATGTACAGCCTTCATCTTCTCCTTGTATAGTCTAGAGTTCTCATAAGCTTCTAGGCGAAGGCTTTCCAATTCTTGCAGTTGCAATTTTCTTTCAGCTCCGGCTTCCTCAATTCCCATGTTGCACTCCTTTACTGCCCAAAAGGCTTTGTGCTCGACTTCAACAGGGAGATGACAAGCTTTTCCATAGACTAAGCAGAAAGGACTCATCCCAATGGGTGTCTTGTATGCGGTTCTGTAAGACCAAAGTGCATCTTGTAGACTAGTGCTCCAGTCTCTTCTATGAGGTTTGACTATCTTTTGCAAGATACGCTTTATCTCTCTGTTTGACAACTCGGCTTGCCCATTTGTCTGAGGATGGTATGTTGTTGCAACCTTATGAATGATTCCATGCTTCTTCATTAATCCTATTAGTCTCCTATTACAAAAATGGGTGCCTTGATCGCTCACGATTGCTCGTGGTGATCCAAAGCGACAAATAATGTGGTTTCTCACAAAGGAGACAATAGCGTTAGCATCATCAGTGCGGGTAGGAATTTCTTCCACCCATTTGGAAACATAATCCACAGCTAACAATATATAAAAGTAACCATTAAAATTTGAAAATGGACCCATGAAGTCAATGCCCCAAACATCAAAAATTTCACAGAAAAGCATAATTTGTTGAGGCATCTCGTCCCTCTTGGATATATTACCAAATTTTTGACATGGAAAATAAGATTTACAAAATTCAGCAGTGTCTCTAAAAAGTGTAGGCCACCAGAATCCAGCGTCTCTACAAAATTCTGATTGAGGCACTGGTGTGCAGAAATTGTGATTACACTTTGATTATGTAAAATTCATCGCTCTTTCTTTCCCTGGTAATGGCGCCAAAAATATGATGCCAATACCATGGTTCACAACTTCGCACAACTAACCAGCAAGTGCACTGGGTCGTCCAAGTAATACCTTACGTGAGTAAGGGTCGAATCCCACGGAGATTGTTTGTATGAAGCAAGCTATGGTCACCTTGTAAATCTCAGTCAGGCGGATATAAAATAGTAATGAGGTTTTCGAAAATAATTAATAAAATAGGGATAGAAATACTTATGTATATCATTGGTGAGAATTTCAGCTCAGTGAATAGAGATGCTTTCGTTCCTCTGAACCTTTGCTTTCCTGCTACCTTCATCCAATCAGTCTTACTCCTTTCCATGGCTGGCTTTATGTGATACATCACCATTGTCAATGGCTACTTTCGGTCTTCTCTCGGGAAAATGATCCAAATGCCCTGTCACGGCACGGCTAATCGTCTGGAGGCATCACCCTTGTCAATGGTTTCATCTTATCCTCTCAGTGAAAATGGTCAACGCACCCTGTCACGGCATGGCTATTCATCTGTCGGTTCTCGATCATGCTGGAATAGGATTTACTATCCTTTTGCGTCTGTCACTACGCCCAGCAATCGCGAGTTTGAAGTTCGTCACAGTCATTCAATCATTGAATCCTACTCGGAATACCACAGACAAGGTTTAGACTTTCCGGATTCTCTTGAATGCCGCCATCATTCTAGCTTACACCACGAAGATTCCGATTAAGAGATCTAAGAGATACTCATTCAGTCGAAGGTAGAACGGAAGTGGTTGTCAGGCACGCGTTCATAGGGAATGATGATGATTGTCACATTCATCACATTCAGGTTGAAGAACAAATGAATATCTTAGAAGCGAAATAAGATGAATTGAATAGAAAACAATAGTACTTTGCATTAATCTTTGAGGAACAGCAGAGCTCCATACCTTAATCTATGGAGTGTAGAAACTCTACCGTTGAAAATACATAAGTGAAAGGTCCAGGCATGGCCGAATGGCCAGCCCCTCTGATCTAAGAACCAGGCGTCCAAAGATGTTCAAAGTTACAATCCCGGATTCAAAGATGATCCAAAGGATGTCAAATACAATAGTGAAATGTCCTATTTATAATAAACTAGCTACTAGGGTTTACAGAAGTAAGTAATTGATGCATAAATCCACTTACGGGGCCCACTTGGTGTGTGCTTGGGCTGAGCTTTGAGTGTTGCACGTGTAGAGGTTCTCCTTGGAGTTGAACGCCAGCTTTTGTGCCAGTTTGGGCGTTCAACTCTGATTTTGGATCCTTTTCTGGCGCTGGACGCCAGAATTGGGCAGAGAACTGGCTTTGAACGCCAGTTTGCGTCATCTAAACTTGGGTAAAGTATGGACTATTATATATTGCTGGAAAGCCCTGGATGTCTAATTTCTAACGCAATTGGAAGCGCGCCATTTTGAGTTCTGTAGGTCCAGAAAATTAACTTTGAGTGTAGGGAGGTCAGAATCCAACAGCATCAGCAATCCTTCTTCAACCTCTGAATCTGATTTTTGCTCAAGTCCCTCAATTTCATTCAGAAAATACCTGAAATCACAGAAAAACACATAAACTCATAGTAAAGTCCAGAAATGTGAATTTAACATAAAAACTAATGAAAACATCCCTAAAAGTAACTAGATCCTACTAAAAACATACTAAAAACAATGTCAAAAAGCGTATAAATTATCCGCTCATCACAACACCAAACTTAAATTGTTGCTTGTCCCCAAGCAACTAAAAATCAAATAGGATAAAAAGAAGAGAATATACTATTAATTCCAAACTATCAAAGAAACGTAGCTTCAATCATATGAGCGGGACTTATAGCTTTTTGCCTCTTGAATAGTTTTGGCATCTCACTTTATCCATTGAAGTTCAGAATGATTGGCATCTATAGGAACTCAGAGTTTAAATAGTGTTATTGACTCTCCTAATTCAGTATGATGATTCTTGAACACAGCTTCTTTATGAGTCTTGGCCGTGGCCCTAAGCACTTTGTTTTCCAGTATTACCACCGGATACATAAATGCCACAGGCACATAATTGGGTGAACCTTTTCAGATTGTGACTCAGCTTTGCTAAAGTCCCCAATTAGAGGTGTCCAGGGTTCTTAAGCACACTCTTTTTTTGCTTTGGACCTTGACTTTAACCGCTCAGTCTCAAGTTTTCATTTGACACCTACACACTACAAGCACATGGTTAGGGACAGCTTGGTTTAGCCGCTTAGACCAGGATTTTATTCCTTTAGGCCCTCCTATCCATTGATGCTCAAAGCCTTGGGATCCTTTTTATTTTCCCTTGCCTTTTGGTTTTAAGGGTTATTGGCTTTTTGCTCTTGCCTCTTGGTTTTAAGAGCTTTTGGCTTTTTCTGCTTGCTTTTGCTCCTCTTTTTTTTTTCCGCCTATTTTTTTCTGCAAGCTTTGTTCTTTGCTGCTTTTTCTTGCTTCAAGAATCATTTTTATGATTTTTCAGATTATCAAATAACATGTCTCCTTGTCATCATTCTTTCAAGAGCCAACATATTTAACATTCTTAAACAACAACTTCAAAAGACATATGCATTGTTCAAGCATACATTCAGAAAACAAGAAGCACTGTCACCACATCAATATAATTAAGCTAAGTTCAAGGATAAATTCGAAACTCATGTACTTATTGTTCTTTTGAATTAAAACATTTTTCATTTAAGAGAGGTAATGGATTCATAGAACTTTCATAACTTTAAGACATAGTTACTAACTACTAATGATCATGTAATGAAGACACAAACATAGATAAGCACATAACATAGAAAACAAAAAACAGAGAAAGTAAGAACAAGGAATGAGTCCACCTTAGTGATGGTGGCGTTTCCTCCTTAAGGAACCAATGATGTCTTTGAGCTCTTTTATGTCTCTTCCTTGTCTTTGTTGCTCCTCCCTCATTGCTTTTTGATCTTCTCTTATTTCATGGAGCATGATGGAGTGCTCTTGATGTTCCACCCTTAATTGTCCCATGTTGGCATTTAATTCTCCTAGGGAGGTGTTGATTTGCTCCCAATATTTTTGTGGAGGAAAATGCATTTGAGGCATCTCCGGGATCTCATGGTGATGAGCTTCTTGCGCCTCTTGAGCTCCATGAATGGGCTCTCTTGCTTGCTCCATCTTTTTCTTAGTGATGGGCTTCTCTTCCTTAATAGGAATGTCTCCTTCTATGAAAGCTCCAGCTGAGTAACATAGATGGCAGATAAGATGAGGAAAAGCTAGCCTTGCCATGGGGGATGACTTTTCGGCTATTTTGTAGAGTTCATTAGAGATGACTTCATGAACTTCTATTTCCTCTCCAATCATGATGCTATGAATCATGATGGCCCGATCCACAGTAACTTCAGATCGGTTGCTAGTGGGAATGATTGAGCATTGAATGAACTCCAACCATCCTCTAGCCACAGGCTTGAGGTCCAATCTTCTTAGTTGAACCAGCTTGCCTTTGGAGTCAATCTTCCATTGAGCTCCTTCCACACATATGTCCATAAGGACTTGGTCCAACCTTTGATTAAAGTTGACCCTTCTAGTGTAGGGGCGTTCATCTCCTTGCATCATGGGCAAGTTAAACGCCAACCTCACATTCTCCGGACTAAAATCTAAGTATTTCCCCCGAACCATTGTAACGTAGTTCTTTGGATCCGGGTTCTTACTTTGATCATGGTTCTTGGTGATCCATGCATTGGCATAGAACTCTTGAACCATTAGGATGCCGACTTGTTGGATGGGATTTGTTAGAACTTCCCAACCTCTTCTTTGAATTTCATGTCGGATCTCCGGATACTCATTTCTTTTGAGTTTGAAAGGGACCTCGGGGATCACCTTCTTTTTGGCCACAACATCATAGAAGTGGTCTTGATGGGCTTTGGAGATGAACCTTTCCATCTCCCATGACTCGGAGGTGGAAGCTTTTATCTTCCCTTCCCCTTTCTAGAGCATTCTCCGGTTTTAGGTGCCATCGATGGTAATGGAAAAACAAAAAGCTTATGCTTTTACCACACCAAACTTAGAATATTGCTCGCCCTCGAGTAATAAAAGAAAAAATAGAGGAAGAAGAAGAAGAAAATATGGAGAAGAGGGGTGAAGTGTGTTTCGGCCAAGTAGAGAGGAGAGGGTTGTGTTGTGTGAAAATGAGGAAGAATGGAGGGCTATATATAGGGGAGGGAGGGGGGTTAAGGTTCGGCCATTTAGGGTGGGTTTGGGTGGGAAATTGGTTTTGAATTTTGAAGGTAGGTGGAGTTTAT
Organism: Arachis hypogaea; assembly: GCF_003086295.3. Taxonomy (NCBI): domain Eukaryota; kingdom Viridiplantae; phylum Streptophyta; class Magnoliopsida; order Fabales; family Fabaceae; genus Arachis; species Arachis hypogaea. The sequence goes on along the minus strand of NC_092049.1, from coordinate 50,178,719 downwards.
GAGGTAGGTTTATGGGGAAGAGTGGATGGATGTGAGTGGTGAAGAGGTGATGGAGAAGAGAGATTGAGGTGATTGGTGAAGGGTTTTTGGGGAAGAGTGTTTATGGGATTTTGTGAAAGAGGGGTGAGAAGATGTGAGTGGAGGTAGGTGGGGATCCTGTGGGGTCCACAGATCTTTGAGGTGTCAAGGCATTTACATCCCTACACCAATTTAGGCATGCAAAAATGCCCTTGCACACAACTCTGGGCGTTCAGCGCCAGGTTGGTGCCCATTTTGGGCATTCAACGCCCATTTACTAGCCATTTCTGGCGTTGAACGCCAGAACCATGCTTGTTCTGGGCGTTCAGCGCCAGGCTGCTGCCCATTTTGGGCGTTCAGCGCCAGAACCATGCTCTGTTCTGGCGTTGAACGCCAGACAGGTGCTTCCTCCAGGGTGTGATTTTTCTTCTGCTGTTTTGAATACGTTTTCAATTTTTTTATTTATTTTGTGACTCCACATGATCATGGACCTACAAAGACATATAACTAAGAAAAAAAATAGAGTTAGATAAATAGAAATTGGGTTGCCTCCCAACAAGCGCTTCTTTAATGTCAATAGCTTGACAGTGGGCTCTCATGGAGCCTCACAGATGTTCAGAGCTTTGTTGAGACTCTCTAACACCAAACTTAGAGTTTGGATATGGGAGTTCAACACCAAACTTAGAGTTTGGTTGTGGCCTCCCAACACCAAACTTAGAGTTTGACTGTGGGGGCTTTGTTTGACTCTGCTTTGAGAGAAGCTTTTTATGCTTCCTCTCCATGGATGCAGAGAGAGATCCTTGAGTTATAAACACAAGGTTGTCCTCATTCAATTGAAGGATTAATTCTCCCCTGTCCACATCAATCACAGCTCTTGCTGTGGCTAGGGAAGGTCTTCCTAGGATGATGGATTCATCCTCTTCCTTTCCAGTATCCAGGACTATGAAATCAGCAGGGATGTAAAGGCCTTCAACCTTTACTAACACGTCCTCTACTTGTCCATAAGCCTGTTTTCTTGAATTGTCTGCCATCTCTAATGAGATTTTAGCAGCTTGCACCCCATAGATTCCCAGTTTCTCTATTACAGAGAGCGGCATGACGTTTATCCCTGAACCAAGGTCACACAGAGCCTTAAAAATCATGGTGCCTGTAGTACAAGGTATTATGAACTTTCCAGGATCCTGTCTCTTCTGAGGCAATGTCAGTTGATCTAGATCACTTAGTTCATTGATGAACAAGGGAGGTTCAACTTCCCAAGTATCAATGCCAAATAATTTGGCATTCAGCTTCATGATTGCACCAAGAAACTTGACTGTTTTCTCTTCAGTAACATCCTCATTCTCTTCAGAAGAGGAATACTCATCAGAGCTCATGAATGGTCTCTAGATGAGCCTCAGAGTCCTTTAGTTCCTCAGAGGGAAGCTCCTTATTGATCACTGGACGTCCCAGGAGGTCTTCCTCCTTGGGATTCACGTCCTCCTCTCCCTCATTGGGTTCGGCCATTTTGGTTATGTCAATGGCCTTGCACTCTCCTTTTGGATTTTCTTCTGTATTGCTTGGGAGAGTGCTAGGAGGGATTTCAGTGATCCTTTTACTCAGCTGGCCCACTTGTGCTTTTAAATTTCTAATGGAAGTTCTTGTTTCATTCATGAAACTTACAGTGGCCTTGGATAGATCAGAGACTAAGTTTGCTAAGCTAGATGGATTCTGCTCAGAATTCTCTGTCTGTTGCTGAGTGGATGATGAAAAAGGCTTGCTATTGCTAAACCTGTTTCTTCTACCATTATTAAAGCCTTGTTGAGGCTTTTGATCCTTTCATGAGAAATTTGGATGATTTCTCCATGATGAGTTATAGGTGTTTCCATAAGGTTCACCTAAGTAATTCACCTCTGCTATTGCAGGGTTCTCAGGATCATAAGCTTCTTCTTCATAAGAAGCCTCTTGAGTATTGTTGGATGCAGCTTGCACTCCATTTAGACTCTGAGAGATCATATTGACTTGCTGAGTCAATATTTTATTCTGAGCCAATATGGCATTCAGAGTATCAATTTCAAGAACTCCCTTCTTCATAGGCGTCCCATTATTCACAGGATTCCTTTCAGAAGTGTACATGAACTGGTTATTTGCAACCATGTCAATGAGTTCTTGAGCTTCTACAGGCGTTTTCTTTAGGTGAATGGATCCACCTGCAGAGGTATCCAATGACATCTTAGATAACTCAGACAGACTATCATAGAATATATCCAAGATGGTCCATTCTGAAAGCATGTCAGAAGGACACTTTTTGGTCAGTCCTTTGTATCTCTCCCAAGCTTCATAGAGGGATTCACCTTCTTTCTGTCTGAAGGTTTGAACATCCACTCTAAGCTTGCTCAGCTTTTGAGGAGGAAAGAACTTGGCTAGGAAAGCCTTGACCAGCTTATCCCAAGAGTTCAGGCTATCCTTAGGTTGAGAGTCCAACCATACTCTAGCTCTGTCTCTTACAGCAAAAGGGAAAAACATGAGCCTGTAGACTTCAGGATCAACTCCATTAGTCTTAACAGTATCACATATCTGCAAGAATTCAGTTAAGAACTGAAAAGGATCTTCAGATGGAAGTCCATGAAACTTGCAGTTCTGCTGCATCAGAGAAACTAATTGAGGTTTCAGCTCAAAGTTGTTTCCTCCAATGGCAGGAATGGAGATGCTTCTTCCATGTAAATTGGAATTTGGTGCAGTAAAGTAACCAAGCATTCTCCTTGCGTTGTTGTTGGGTTCGACTGCCATCTCCTTTACTTGTTCAAAATTTTCAATCAAGTTGTCTCTGGATTGTTGTAATTTAGCTTCTCTTAATTTCCTCTTCAGAGTCCTTTCAGGTTCTGGATCAGCTTCAACAAGAATGCCTTTTTCTCTGTCCCTGCTCATAAGAAAGAGAAGAGAAAAAGAAAAGAAGAGGAATCCTCTATGTCACAGTAAAGAGGTTCCTTATTGTTAGTAGAAGAAGAAAAAGAATAGGGGTGAAGAAGAATGAAGAATCCAAACAAAAAGGTAAGGATAGGAGCAGTGATGTGAGATGAAGAGAGGTGTTAGTAGATGAATAAATAAATAGAAGGGGGTGAGGGAGAAGAATTTTCGAAAAATAATTTTTGAAAAAGAGTTAGTGATTTTTGAAAAAAAAGTTTTTGAAAAAGGTTAGTAGTTTTTCGAAAATAAAAAATAAAATAATTAGTTAATTCAAAAGAAATTTTTGAAAAAAAAAAGGGAGGATATTTTCGAAAATTAGAGAGAGAGAGAGTTAGTTAGGTAGTTTTGAAAAAGATGAGAAGCAAACAAAAAGTTAGTTAGTTAGTTGAAACAAATTTTGAAAATCAATTTTGAAGAGATAAGAAGATAGGAAGTTAGAGAAGATATTTTGAAATCAATTTTTTTTGAAAAAAATAAGATAGGAAGATATTTTTGAAAAGATATGATTGAAATTAGTTTTGAAAAAGATTTGATTTTTGAAATCACAATTAATGACTTGATTCACAAGAAATCACAATATATGATTCTAGAACTCAAAGTTTGAATCTTTCTTAACAAGTAAGTAACAAACTTGAAATTTTTTTGAATCAAACATTAATTGGTGATGTTATTTTCGAAAATTATGTGATAAAGATAAGAAAAAGATTTTTGAAAAACATTTTTATAATTTTCGAAAATAACTAAGAAAAATGAGAAAGATTTGATTTTTGAAAAAGATTTTGAAAAAGATAAGATTTTTAAATTGAAAATTTGATTTGACTCATAAAAACAACTAGATTTTAAAATTTTTTGAAAAAGTCAAATCTAATTTTCGAAATTATAAGAGAAAAGAGGGAAAGATATTTTTTTTTATTTTTGAATTTTTATGATGAGAGAGAAAAACACTAAAAAGATGCAATGCATGAAATTTTTAGATCAAAACATGTGATGCATGCAAGAATGCTATGAATGTCAAGATGAACACCAAGAAAACTATGAAGATCATGATGAACATCAAGAACATATTTTTGAAATTTTTTTTTTTTGCAAAGAAAACATGCAAGACACCAAACTTAGAATTCTTCAATGCTTAGACACTAAGAATTCAAGAATGCATATGATAAACAAGAAAAGACACAAAACATGCAAATGCAAAGATCAAACAAGAAGACTTACCAAGAACAACTTGAAGATCATAAAGAACACTATGAATGCATGAATTTTTGAAAAATGCAAGATGCACATGCAATTGACACCAAACTTATAACATGACTCGTGACTCAAACAAGGAACAGAAAAATATTTTTGATTTTTATGATTTTCTAATTTTTTTTTGTATTTTTTTTTTCGAAAATTTTTGTTAAAAATAAAAATAAGGATTCCAAAATTTTTAATATGAATTCCAGGAATCTTGCATTCTTAGTCTAAAGCTTTAGTCCAGGAATTAGACATGGCTCACTAGCCAGCCAAGCTTTCAAAGAAAGCTCCAGTCCAAAACACTAGACATGGCCAATGGCCAGCCAAGCTTCAGCATGTAAATCAGGAACAGCAGCAGGTGGATTAGCAACAACTAGCTTGCTCTTGATAACAAATTGCAAGCCTCAGTCCAAATAAATTTAGACATGGCTTTACAGCCAGCCAGGCTTCACATGCTTCATGAGACACTAGAATTCATTCTTAAAAATTTTGAATAAAATTTTTTAAAACATTTTTATTTTTTCGAAAACAGATGAGAAAATTTTTGAAAGATTTTTTTGAAAAATTTTTGTTTTGAAAATAAAATAAAAAAGAAAATTACCTAATCTGAGCAACAAGATAAATCGTTAGTTGTCCAAACTCAAACAATCCCCGGCAACGGCGCCAAAAACTTGGTGCGCAGAAATTGTGATTACACTTTGATTATGTAAAATTCATCGCTCTTTCTTTCCCTGGTAATGGCGCCAAAAATATGATGCCAATACCATGGTTCACAACTTCGCACAACTAACCAGCAAGTGCACTGGGTCGTCCAAGTAATACCTTACGTGAGTAAGGGTCAAATCCCACGGAGATTGTTGGTATGAAGCAAGCTATGGTCACCTTGTAAATCTCAGTCAGGCGGATATAAAATAGTAATGAGGTTTTCGAAAATAATTAATAAAATAGGGATAGAAATATTTATGTATATCATTGGTGAGAATTTCAGATCAGTGAATAGAGATGCTTTCGTTCCTCTGAACCTTTGCTTTCCTGCTGTCTTCATCCAATCAGTCTTACTCCTTTCCATGGCTGGCTTTATGTGATACATCACCATTGTCAATGGCTACTTTCGGTCTTCTCTCGGGAAAATGATCCAAATGCCCTGTCACGGCACGGCTAATCGTCTGGAGGCATCACCCTTGTCAATGGTTTCATCTTATCCTCTCAGTGAAAATGGTCAACACACCCTGTCACGGCATGGCTATTCATCTGTCGGTTCTCAATCATGCTGGAATAGGATTTACTATCCTCTTGCGTCTGTCACTACGCCCAGCAATCGTGAGTTTGAAGTTCGTCACAGTCATTCAATCATTGAATCCTACTCGGAATACCACAGACAAGGTTTAGACTTTCCGAATTCTCTTGAATGCCGCCATCATTCTAGCTTACACCACGAAGATTCCGATTAAGAGATCTAAGAGATACTCATTCAGTCGAAGGTAGAACGGAAGTGGTTGTCAGGCACGCGTTCATAGGGAATGATGATGATTGTCACGTTCATCACATTCAGGTTGAAAAGCAAATGAATATCTTAGAAGCGAAATAAGATGAATTGAATAAAAAACAGTAGTACTTTGCATTAATCTTTGAGGAACAGCAGAGCTCCACACCTTAATCTATGGAGTGTAGAAACTCTACCGTTGAAAATACATAAGTGAAAGGTCCAGGCATGGCCGAATGGCCAGCCCCTCTGATCTAAGAACCAGGCGTCCAAAGATGTTCAAAGATACAGTCCCAGATTCAAAGATGATCCAAAGGATGTCAAATACAATAGTGAAATGTCCTATTTATAATAAACTAGCTACTAGGGTTTACAGAAGTAAGTAATTGATGCATAAATCCACTTCCGGGGACCACTTGGTGTGTGCTTGGGCTGAGCTATGAGTGTTGCACGTGTAGAGGTCCTCCGTGGAGTTGAACGCCAGCTTTTGTGCTAGTTTGGGCGTTCAACTCTGGTTTTGGATCCTTTTCTGGCGCTGGACGCCAGAATTGGGCAGAGAACTGGCGTTGAATGCCAGTTTGCGTCATCTAAACTTGGGCAAAGTATGGACTATTATATATTGCTGGAAAGCCCTAGATGTATACTTTCCAACGCAATTAAAAGCGCGCCATTTTGAGTTCTGTAGCTCCAGAAAATCCACTTTGAGTGCAGGGAGGTCAGAATCCAACAGCATCAGCAGTCCTTCTTCAACCTCTGAATCTGATTTTTGCTCAAGTCCCTCAATTTCAGTTAGAAAATACCCGAAATCACAGAAAAACACACAAACTCATGGTAAAGTCCAGAAATGTGAATTTAACATAAAAACTAATGAAAACATCCCTAAAAGTAACTAGATCCTACTAAAAACATACTAAAAACAATGTCAAAAAGCGTATAAATTATCCGCTCATTAGGCACACACCGTCTAATTACCTGGTCAGCACCACATCTCCATAAATATGTGTCATCCCATATATAATATTTAGACTCACTTTTTAGCTTGTCTCTTTGATGCTTAGAAAAGTTTGGAGGAAAAGTGCGGCTAACTAGATAATTAGCTACAGGTGCATACCAAGGGACTACCTCAGATACTGTTTGTAGGTTATCAAATGGGAAATTATCAGCTATAGGAGTAGGGTCATCTGAAATGTGCTCAAGGCAACTCAAGTGGTCTGCCACTAAATTCTGGTTACCACTCCTATCCTTAATTTCTAAATCAAATTCTTGTAATAGCAGTATCCAACGTATAAGCCTTGGTTTGGACTCCTTTTTAGCTAATAGATACTTTAGAGCTGCGTGGTTCGAGTACACTACTACCTTTGTACCAAGTAAATAGGCTCGGAATTTATCCAGAGCAAAGACAATAGCAAGAAGCTCTTTCTCAGTAGTAGTGTAATTGGACTGAGCGGCATCTAGAGTTTTAGACGCATAAGCAATAACAAAAGGATCCTTACCTTCACGCTGAGCCAGTGCTGCTCCTACTGCATGGTTGGAAGCGTCGCACATTTTTTCGAATGGCTGGCTCCAGTCTGGTCCTCTCACAATTGGAGCTTGAGTCAGGGTGGTCTTCAGCTTATCAAACGCTTGTTTGCAATCTTCACTGAACTCGAACTCAATATCCTTCTGCAGTAGTCTGGATAAGGGAAGTGCTACCTTACTGAAGTCCTTAATGAATCTCCTGTAAAAACCTGCATGGCCAAGGAACGAACGAACTTCTCTCACAGAAGAGGGGTAAGGTAAACTAGAAATAAAATCCACCTTTTCTGGATCTACAGAAATGCCAGTATTAGACACAACATGTCCTAGTACAATACCTTGTTTTACCATAAAGTGATATTTTTCAAAATTTAATACAAGGTTTGTATTGACACATCTATCTAATACTCTAGATAATCCATCTAAGCAAAGGCTAAAGGAATCGCCATAAACACTAAAATCATCCATAAAAACTTCCATACAGTCCTCAATAAGATCAGAGAAAAGACTCATCATGCACCTTTAGAAGGTAGCTGGTGCATTGCACAAGCTAAAGGGCATTCTCTTGTAAGCATAAGTCCCAAAAGGACATGTAAAAGTAGTCTTTTCCTGATCCTCAGCAGCTATATGAATCTTGAAATAACCTGTGTAACCATCTAAAAAATAATAATGTGATTTACCTGACAGGCGATCCAGCGTTTGATCAATGAATGGAAGAGGATAGTGATCCTTACGAGTGGCCTGGTTGAGGCGTCTGTAGTCAATACAGACCCTCCAAGCGTTCTGTACTCTGGTTGCTATGAGCTCTCCATACTCATTCTTCACTGTAGTGACTCCAGACTTCTTTGGCACTACTTGTACTGGGCTTACTCATTCACTGTCTAAGATGGGATAGATGATATCTGCCTCTAGTAGTCTGCTTACTTCCTTTTTGACAACCTCTAAGATAGTGGGGTTCAGTCTTCTCTGGGGTTGACGAACGGGCCTTGCTCCCTCTTCTAAAAATATTCTGTGCTCACATACTTGAGGGTTGATGCCTACTATATCCACCAAACTCCACCCAACTGCCTTCTTGTGCCTCCTCAGCACACTAAGTAACTGCTCTTCTTATTGAGAAGTGAGTTCCCTTGCAATGATAGCTGGACACTTTTGCTTGTCCTCAAGGTAAGCATATTTGAGGTGTGGAGGAAGGGGTTTCAACTCTAACTTCTGCTCATGGTTAGGCTCTGGATTTTCTGAAGCTGGTGATAATGGCAAAGTGCCCTCATTGTCGTTCAAGAGTGTCCCCACACTCGGACCTTGTCCTGTGTGCTTCTCCTCTAACTCCTCCTGGTGAACTTCAGCTACGGTTTCGTCAATGATGTCACACTGGAAGATAGAATGATCTTCTGGAGGGTGCTTTATAACTCCATTCAGATTGAAACTTACTAATCGGCCATCTATTTCGAAAGAGTATGTTCCTGAAAAAGCATCCAATTTGAACTTTGATGTCTTCAGGAAAGGTCTTCCAAGTAGGATTGATGATGGCTTCTCTGAGTCATTTTGGGGCATCTCTAGAATATAAAAATCAGTGGGGAATGTGGGTCCCTTAATGCCCACTAATACATCTTCAGCAACTCCAACCACTGTAATAATGCTTTTATCTTCTAACACAAAATGAGCTGCCGACCTTTTTAAGGGAGGGAGCCTCAAAATATCATATATAGACAAAGGCATTATACTCACACATGCTCCTAAATTACACATGCAGTCAGAAATTATCACACCTTCAATAGTACAATTAACCATACAAGGGCCTGGGTCACTATACTTTTCAGGTAAACCTCCCATTAAAGCAGATATGGAACTACCTAAAGGAATAGTTTCTAATTCATTAATTTTGTCTTTATGTATACATAAATCTTTTAGAAACTTTGCATATTTAGGTACCTATTGAATAACATCAAAAAGAGGAACAGTTACCTCAACCTTTTTGAATATCTCTACCATTTTGGGATCAGGTTCCAGCTGCTTCCTGGGCTTCCTTGCAAGTTGTGGAAATGGAATAGGAGTGGTGTCTTCTGCAGTATCTGTGCCCTGTGGTGCTTCCTCCTGTGGTTGAACTTCTTCTTTTTCAGCTATGTCCAGTATGTCCTCTTCCTCTTCAACATCTTCTATTTCCACTACCTCTTCAGCTGAGGTGTGTTCTGGTGGGCTTGGCTCCTCCTGATTCCTCTCCTGCAGTGTGGTTCCGGAGCTTAGGGAGATAGCATTAATGCCACTGATGGGAAGCAGAAGCTGATGAATTAAAAAATTATTAAAATTGATACGTTGCAAGTATAGTTCTTAATTCACTGAAAATCTGCCTATCAATTTAGAAATGTGCCACAAAGAGTTCAAATCAAAATTACTGGGAGTTTTAAGTCCCAGGTCGTCTCCCAACGAGTTGCAGAGAAGGGTGCTATCTTATTAATTAGAGGTTCGAAGAAGTTGAGGTAAGTAAATTGGAATGTAAACTGAGGAAAATTAAATGATATGAATAAAAACCTTGACTGGGAATTGATTAGTTAGAATCTCTATCATTGATGGAGTGATTTTTTAGATGGATTTATAATTAACGGTTACTCTGTTTAGTTATCCTTTACTAGGTAAGGGAAAGTCAAACAAGTTGGATTACTAGATCCGTTCACGAGTTACAACCCACTTAGTTCAAGGGATTGATGTTGGTGACAGGATAGCAATTCAACAATTAACCCAATTACAAATTTTCTTTCAATCCTTCCAACTCAAGAGTTCCTTTTCAATCAATTCCCCATCAAGTAATGAAACTACTCACGCATTGTAAATAATAAACCCATAACACATAAAAGGGAATTAAAAGAATACATGATTATTGGAATTGAAATTGAATTAAAAAGAAATAATCCTTGCATTAAATAATCATAAAAGTATCTGAATAATAAAATTGAACAAAACAAAGAATATGGAAGAATAAAACCAAGTTAAGAAAACAAACTAGAATGATGAAGTCTTGATGAGGAAATAACTCTTCTCAATGTTCCAATGCTAAGACCAATTGAAAATTAAAATTCTAAAAACTAGAGAGAAAAACCTAAAAGAGTGAAAAACTAGATCTAAAACTACTGAATGAATGTGTGTGTTGTTTCTGCATATTCTCTGACTCTAGTCTGCTGTTCCGGGCCGAAAACTGGGCCGAAATAAGGTCCATGCGGACGCGTCGCTTGCGTTTTTTCCTCTCCACGCGTTCGCGTCGTCTACGCTACCGCGTCGCTTGCGCTTTCCAATCCGCGCGGCCGCGCAAGCCATGCGGCCGCGTCACTGCGATTTGCGCTCCTTCGCGCGGTCACGTGAGCCATGCGATTGCGTCACTTCTCGCTGGTTATCTCCTCAAATTCTTGTGTTCCTTCCATTTTTTTGCTAGCTTCCTCTCCAATCTCCATCTCATTCATGCCCTATAAAGCCTGAAACACTTGACACACAGATCACGACATCGAATGGAATAAAGGAGAATTAAAATTAAATAATTAAAGTCTCTAGGAAGCAATTTTCAAACATGTACTGAATTTAGGAAGGAAATCTAAATGCATGCTAAATTGATGAATAAGTGGGTAAGGATCATGACAAAACCACACAATTAAACACAATATAAACTATAAAATAGTGGTTTATCAACCTCCCTACACTTAAACATTAGCATGTTCTCATGCTAAATTAAAGGAGACAAGGAAATAAGTATGAACATGTAGAAACTCTTGAAATGCAATGCAATCCTACATATATAAATAAATGTAACTATATGATTATTGTCCACTTGATCAAAAGTAAATAAGCCCTTCAAAACAATTACAAATCAAATTCCACTAATTCTATCATTATAAAATAAAACCGATAAAAGTGCAAGAAGATAGCTTATGAAAGCAGGAAATATGAAAATTCAAGCATTGAACCCTCACTGATAATGTATGTATGCTCTAATCTCTAGTGTATAGGGTAATCACTCTATTCTTCTCTAGTCATGTTTTCTAACTTTTGTTTTTCTCCTAACCAATCAACAACAGTTAATATACCAATGCAAACATCATGAGGTCTTTTCAGGGTTGTAATGGGGCCAAGGTGCAGGTAAGGGTATACATATGGCTAAGTGAGCTTTATAAATTGAATCTTTAATTAACCTAAGCTCTCACCTAATATACATATATTCTATATACTTTTAAATTTATGCCTAGCTACCCATAATTCCCTTTTTCAACACATACTCATATTTCAACTTTGTATTTTAATTCTATCATATGTGCATTGATATTTGAATTTTGAATTTAACATTGGGGTAATTTTGTCCCCTTGTTTATTTGTTTATCATTTTTTTTTGAATTGAAATAAATAAAGCTTATCAACGCACATAAATTTTTGATTCTTATAGTTTCACATGAATAGGTATCCAAATTCCCTTTAAATTTTCATGACACATTCCCTTAACAACTTTTGTTCCCACAATTTCCCATACTTAACTAGCAAACACAATTCTATCTTAAGCTAACCAAAGATTCAATTTGGGATATGCAATTGTTTTTCCGCTTAAGGTTAGTAATGTGGTAAAATATAGAACAAATGGGGTTTTAAAGGCTCAAAGTGGTTAACAAAGGTAATTGAAAAGGGTAGGCTTGATTTGGATAAGTGAGTTTAAACAAATAATGGCCTCAATCATGTGCAAGCATGTAAATATAATAAATATTGGACATATAAGATAAAACAAAATATAGATTACAATCATAGAGAAGTAAACACACAAGAATAAAATAATTATGGTTAAATAATGTAACCATACATAAAGGCTCAAATCTTTCATAGGTTGTGTGTTCTTTAGGTCAAACATCATGTTCCAAATACAACTCAAGCAGATTTATCATAAAAATTTTGAAAAATTAGTGAAATTTTATTCCAAAGATAGATTTTTAAAAGAAACTTATTGTCTTTTCAATCAAGTAGAACATGCATGCAACTATTCTAACCTATGCAATTTATTCTATTCTATAAAGGGGAGAAAATCTAACTAAAATATCCTAATTATTGGTGTACAGAGAAGAGAAATTACCTCCGGACGTCAGGTACTGACCGACCTCCCCACACTTAAGGCTTTGCACTGTCCTCGGTGCCATCAGTCAGGAACAGGGGTGGGCTGGTAGCAGTATCTCCATAGTCGGGACTATCATGGCTCCCGGTGCTGGTAAAAGAAGTGGAGTCTGGAGTGTCTGAGTCCTTGAATTTGCCCATGATCAGCTCCTTGAGGTATGTGAATCGGCGCTTGTTACAGCGCTCTCTCATCTTAGCTTTCAGTTCATGCCGATCCAATTTTTCAAGTATCTGCAGGAGCAATTTCTTAGTTGTAGATGCTTGTGGTGTTGAAGAAGGAATATCTTCAACTGGCTCAGTAGGCTGGCTTGTAGTGGCTGCTGAAAGTCTGAGGTATTTCCTGTTAGGGACATGTTGATCATCCCGTGGAAGCATGACTTTGGTGTCCCCAGATCTGTAGGAGACTTCGGCTGCTGAGACAAGATCTGAGACCAGGGCGGGAAAAGGTAGGTTGCCCGCGATTTGTACGTGCTCCATGGCATTCCGGATGTGTCTTGAGAGATTCAGAGGTTGGTCTGTAAGGATGCACCATAGTAGAACAGCCATGTCTGCAGTGAAGGAGGACTCATGAGTGCTCAGAAAGATGTAATGGGACATGATCTGTGCCCATACGCGAGCCTCCAAGGTAAGCGCAGAAGCCAAGATTCCCTTAGGGCGGGTACGGTGGTATCCGTAGATCCAACGGCTGCCAGGTAATGCGATGACTCCGAGAACGGAGTCCCAGTCAAATTGTTATCTCTGGCGCTGAAGGGTGGCTTCTTGAAAAGCGTCCATTCCTGCTGGAATAGGGGGAAGACTCAGAACGTGTTGAATGGCCTCTTCTGTGATGGGGACTTGTTGCTGCCGGACATAAATAGACTGCAGGGTCGGTATATAGAAGTTGGAGTAGAACTCAACTACCCAAGAGAGATTGCCCTGCCTCGGCTGTCTCCGTAAGAAACCCCATTGTCTTCGTTCAATTTGCGGCTCAACAAAGGAGGCAATATTGGATGGGAGGATAAGAAGGTATTCATTATTATAGTTCCTTTCTGCTAGGATAGGGAACATCTGCTCACAGTAGCGATTGGGAAATCGCGCAGTGTCCTTTGCTGGAAAGGCTTTCTCCTTGTCGTCAACCTTTATTATCCTCTTAACTCTTTTTGTTGAGGGCTTGACTGTGGTTGAAGAAGGCTCTGCCACTAATGCTCTTTTAGTTCCTCTTCTTGCTGGTGGTTTGGAAGTAGCTTTCTCTTTTCCTTTCTTAGTGGCCATCCTGAAAGAAGGGAAGAGAAAGGAAATTAAATTCAAAGAGATAGAGCAAGGAACAGGGTATTGTAAGTGATAGTCAATGCACAATAAAGATAAATGGCATTAACACATGGTCTGGATTACATGTGAAAAGCTCATCAATTGAAATATAGCAAGTGCATGTAGGACAATGGAATGCAAGAGGTTTATTGGCATGCAGGCAAAGGCATGAGTAGCATATATCAAACATTCAATGTCCAATTTAGATTACCATTTGTAACAAACTAGCCATCACGTTTGTATTGACAATTAAACTTATTTAATAAAATATGAAAGGGAATTTGTGAAAAGCAAGCATTGCATATTAGAGTAAAATAATGTGAAGAAGTGCATAATGCCATATGCACTTTTTCACAAACACATAGCATGCATGTAGAATAAGCTTTTGAAAGTATGAATTTGAACATGAAAGCAATCCCTTAAAAAGTAATATATATGATTGTCAAACAAATTTATAACAAACCATAAGCATATAAAGATAAATAATGACTCACATAAATAGATAACACCAAGTAAAAAGGAAAAGAAAAGAAAAGAAAATAAGAACAATGAAGAAAAGATAAGAAGATAACATATGAAAATAAGAAGAATAGTAGAAAAGTGAGAAAGAAGAAAAGAGAAACCTTGTTAATGGGGGTGAGAAAGATAGAGAATGAAAGGTGAGATAGAAAGGGGAAGGGAGAAAGAAGAAAGAAGGAGGGAAGAAAAATTAGGATTTGGAGGAAAGAAAGATAAGATAATTTGGCAACTGAGGTTGAGCTGTGCGGCGCATGCGACGCGGCCGCGGAAGGCACACGTTCGCGTGGTTGCGCTCCAGGGAAGGTGACGCGATCGCGTCGGTCACGCGGTCGCGTGACCTATGTTGCGCTGCTGGCGCGAGTGCAGCCTCGCTCCAACACAACTCTCTGTTCGATTCATTTTAATTGCCAAAATTGGGTGACGTGATCGCGTGGGTCACGTGATCGCATGAGTGTGCGTTATAAAATGGGTGACGCGGCCGCGTCAGCGACGCGGTTGCGTGACAAGGATTGTGCTTCCAGCACCAATCCAGCATCACTCTTGCACAGAATACGACTGTGCACCCTTTTACGTCGAAAACTCAGGGCACGTGGCTGCATGGGGCACGCGGTCCCGTGGGAGGCCATGATTTCCATGCGATGCGGTCGCTTCAGCGAAGCGGTCGCGTGGGGTAATTTGTGCCATTGGCACGACTCCAGAGCTGCTCCTACGTAACTTTCTGTTCATTTTTATTTTTCTTTACTCCCCCTGCCACGCGGACGCGTCGCTTGTGCAATCGCATCGCGCGGCGAGAAAAAAAATTTATTTTTTTTTAAAAAAGGAAAAACTAAAAGTGAAGAAAAGAACGATCATACTGCGGTGGGTTGTCTCCCACCAAGCACTTTGCTTTAACGTCCGTAAGTTGGACGCTCCACTAGCTCAATCTGCTGCTATGTGGGGATCTTCCAAGTGGAGGATCTCAAGCTCCTTGCTTTTCTGCACTTTCTCACTATGGTACAGCTTCAGGCGGTGTCCATTAACCTTAATAAGTTCAGAGCTTGAAGGATGGCTTAGGTGATAAACTCCGTACGGTTCAGCCTTCTCTACTCTGTATGGACCTTCCCATTTTGATCTTAACTTACCGGGCATTAGCCTTAGTCGAGATTTGTAAAGGAGGACGAAATCTCCAGGTTGAAATTTTTTCTTCTTGATGTTTTGATCATGCACAGCTTTCATCCTTTCCTTGCAAATTCTGGAATTCTCATAAGCTTCTAGGCGAAGGTTCTCCAGTTCCTGCAGTTGCAACTTCCTTTCAGCTCCGGCCTTCTCAATTTCCATGTTGCACTCTTTAACTGCCCAGAAGGCTCTGTGTTCGATTTCAACTGGAAGATGGCAAGCTTTTCCATAAACTAAGCGAAAGGGACTCATCCCAACGGGTGTCTTGTATGCTGTTCTATATGCCCACAGTGCATCTTGTAGCCTGGTGCTCCAATCTTTTCTATGAGGCTTCACTATCTTTTGCAAGATACGCTTAATTTCTCTATTCGACACCTCGACTTGCCCATTAGTTTGGGGATGGTAAGTAGTTACAACTTTATGGATTATCTCATGCTTCTTCGTCAATCCTGTTAGTCTCCTGTTACAAAAATGGGTGCCTTGATCGCTCACGATCGCTCGTGGTGATCCAAAACGGCATATAATGTGGTTTCTCACAAAGGAAACAACAGTGTTAGCATCGTCAGTGCGGGTAGGGATTGCTTTCACCCATTTGAAAACATAATCCACAGCTAACAATATATAAAAATATCCACTAGAATTTGGAAATGGACCCATGATGTCAATGCCCCATACATCAAAAATTTCACAGAAAAGCATATAGTGTTGAGGCATCTCATCCCTCCTGGATATATTACCAAATTTCTGGCATGGGATACAAGATTTGCAAAACTCAGCAGCGTCTCTAAAAAGAGTAGACCACCAGAATCCATAGTCTAAGATCTTTCTAGCTGTTCGTTGAGGGCCAAAATGTCCTCAACTCTCAGATGAGTGACAGGCCTCTAAAATGGACTGGAATTCTGATTGAGGCACACAACGTCTAATTATCTGGTCAGCGCCACATCTCCATAAATATGGGTCATCCCATATATAATATTTAGACTCACTTTTCAGCTTGTCTCTTTGATGTTTAGAAAAATGTGGAGGAAATATGCGGCTAACTAAATAATTAGCAACAGGTGCATACCAAGGGACTACCTCAGATACTGCTTGTAGGTTATCAAAAGGAAAATTATCATCTATAGGAGTAGAATCATCCTTAATATGTTCAAGGCGACTCAAGTGGTCTGCTACTAAATTCTGATTACCACTACTATCCTTTATTTCTAAATTAAATTCTTGTAGCAGCAGTATCCAACGTATAAGCCTTGGTTTGGACTCCTTTTTAGCTAATAGATACTTTAGAGCTGCGTGGTCTGAATACACTACTACTTTGGTACCAAGTAAATAGGCCCGGAATTTATCCAGAGCAAAAACAATAGCAAGAAGTTCTTTCTCAGTAGTAGTATAATTGGACTGGGCAGTGTCTAAAGTCTTAGATGCATAGGCAATAACAAAAGGATCCTTACCTTCACGCTGAGCCAGCGCTGCTCCTACTGCATGGTTGGAAGCATCGCACATGATTTCAAACGGCTGGCTCCAGTCAGGTCCTCTCACAATTGGGGCTTGAGTTAGAGCAGTCTTCAGCTTATCAAATGCATGTTTGCAATCTTCACTGAACTCGAACTCAATGTCCTTCTGCAGTAATCTGGATAAGGGAAGTGCCACCTTACTAAAGTCTTTAATAAATCTCCTGTAGAAACCTGCATGGCCAAGGAACGAACGGACTTACCTCAAAGAAGAGGGGTAAGGTAAACTAGAAATAACATTCACCTTTGCTGGGTCTACAGAAATGCCATTATTAGATACCACATGTCCTAATACAATCCCTTGTTTTACCATAAAGTGGCATTTTTCGAAATTCAATACAAGGTTTGTATTGATACATCTATCTAATACTCTAGATAATCCCTCTAAGAAAAGGGTAAAAGAATCACCATAAACGCTAAAATCGTCCATAAAAACTTTCATACAGTCCTCAGTAAGATCAGAGAAAAGACTCATCATGCACCTTTGGAAAGTAGCTGGTGGATTGCATAAGCCAAAAGACATTCTCTTATAAGCATAAGTCCCAAAAGGACATGTAAAAGTAGTCTTTTCCTGACCCTCAGGAGCTATATGAATCTGGAAATAACCTGTGTAACCATCTAGAAAGCAATAATGTGATTTACCTGACAAGCGATCCAGCATTTGATCAATGAATGGAAGTGGGTAGTGATCCTTATGTAATCAATGCAGACTCTCCAAGCATTCTAAACTCTAGTTGCTATGAGCTCTCCATGCTCATTCTTCACTGTAGTGACTCCAGACTTCTTGGGCACCACTTGTACTGGGCTTACCCATTCACTGTCTGAAATGGGATATATGATACCGGCCTCTAATAGTCTGGTCACCTCCTTCTTGACAACTTCCAAGATGGTGGGATTCAATCTTCTCTGGGGTTGACGGACAGGTCTTGCTCTCTCTTCTAAAAATATTCTGTGCTCGCATACTTGAGGGTCGATTCCCACTATGTCTGCCAAGCTCCACCCAATTGCCTTCTTATGCTTCCTTAGTACATCAAGTAGCTGCTCTTCTTGTTGAGGAGTCAGTTCTCTTGCAATAATAACCGGAAGCTTCTGCTCATCCTCAAGATAAGCATATTTGAGATGTGGAGGAAGAGGTTTCAATTCTAACTTTTGATCATGGGTAGGCTCTGGATTATCTGGAGCTCGTGAAAATGGCGAAGTGCCCTCACTGTCAGTTAAGAGGGTCCCTACACTAGGACCTTGTTCAGTGTGCCTCTCTTCAAACTCTTCTTTTTGAACTTCAGCCACACTTTCGTCTATGACATCACACTGGAAGATAGAACGATCTTCTGGGGGTTGTTAATGACTCCATTCAGATTGAAGATCACTATGCGGCCATCTATTTCAAAGGAGTATGTTCCTAGCCTATTTTAACTAGTCTTTTTCTTTTGTTTTCATTAGAATTATGCACTTTCTTGAGCTACAAGCAAGCTAATTGAGTAGATTTTCATGTTTCCCTTGATTGAACCGACCATATATGAATTCATGCCATTTCATGAGGTTTTATGCTATATTTGTTGCATATTATGAAAGAATGAATATCTCATGATTTTGAGCATAGCTTTGATGAGTTTGGTTGATTAATGATAGGTGAAGAAAGCTTGGAGAAAGGTTGAAGCAAGAAGGAATGGCTAGGAGTGAAGAGAGTACAATGGAATAAGTGAAATTGAACCAGGAAGCAAGAAGCTGGACCTAAAGTTAGCATCAAACTTTTGCACAAACTTTTGGTTGAAAAGTTAGCCCCAACGTTAGCCCCCTAACTTGGAGGCTAACGTTGGAACTTGAAAATTCTCCCCTGGGCTTCAAAAGTTTGCGCCAACGTTAGCCCCCTAACTTTGAGGCTAACGTTGGCACATGAATTTCTCCCCTGGGCACCAAACGTTTGCGCCAACGTTAGCCCCCTAACTTTGAGGCTAACGTTGGCACATGAATTTCTCCCCTGGGCACCAAAAGTTTGCGCCAATGTTAGCCCCCTAACTTGGAGGCTAACGTTGGCACATGAATTACAAGGGAGAGGAGCAAAAGTTTGCGCCAACGTTAGACCCCTAACTTGGAGGCTAACGTTGGCGCCACTAGCACACAAGGCAAGGCCAACGTTAGGGTCAAAGTTAGACCCCTAACATTGGCACCAACGTTCATACCAGCAAGTTTTGTGGGCTGCTATGAAAAGTTGGAGCCAAAGTTAGACCCCTAACTTTAGCTCCAACTTTTGGTCCAACTTTTGCTAACCTCAAACCCGGTTCAATTGGTTCACTTTGGTTCTTCTCCAAACTTCAAGAGCAATCAACCAAGGCCTCTTTCAACCCAATTCCACCAAGAGCAAAGGTCCAACTCAAGGCTTGAAGATCATTTGAAGAAAGTGTATAAATAGGATAGAATTCAAGTTCTTAAGAGAGCTTTCCTTTTGGAATTTTCATAATAGTTTTCGGAGAGCTTTTGTTATTAAGTGAACTTTAATTTCTTTGTTTTCATTGCTTTCAATTTCATTTACACTTGTCTTGGATCTTGGATTGGAGAATTGAAGAAATTCTGTTTCAATCTCAATCTTGGATCTCTCTGTTTCTTTACTGTTAATTGAATTTCATTTCTGGTTAATTGCTCTTCATCTATTCTCTTTGCAATTTACAATTCCCTTGCAATTGTTCTTATTGGATCTAGGAAGGCATTGAGATCTAGACTTAGTTTTCTAGTCTCTGGGTCCTGAGATCCAAATCTCCAATTTACATTCTGTTTCTTGCTTTCCATGTTTATTTACTTTTCTGCTATAAGATCCGATCCAATCCCAATTCCCTTTTACTCTTCTGTTTGATGCAATTTAACTTTTTCTTGTTTAATTTCTGCAAACCCACGTCCCAATCCCCTTTACATTTCAAGCAATTTACATTCCTTGCACTTTAAAATTCCGTAATTTACATTTCTTGCACTCTAAGTTTCTGCCATTTAATTTCTTGTTCCTTAAGATTCGGCAATTTAATTTCCTGCTCTCTTTACTTTCATGCAATTTACATTCTGCAAATCACAAATCACCCAACCAACACTCAATTCGCTTGACTAAATCAACCACTAAACTAAAATTGCTCAATCCTTCAATCCCTGTAGGATCGACCTCACTCCCGTGAGTTTTTATTACTTGATGCGACCCGGTACACTTGCCGGTTAGATTTGTGTGTTTGGGGAGAAATTCACTTTTCCTCCAAAATACTCATCAAGTTTTTGGCGCCGTTGCCGGGGATTGATTAGATTGACAATGATTAAGCGAGGTGGCGATCTAGATCAAGCACTTTTTCTTTATCTTTCTCTAATTTTGACTAACCCACTAACTGTTTGAATTTTTGCTTAAGCTAACTAAAACTTCATTCTAGCAGTAGATTGAAGTGTCACTGGTTTGTGTGTTCTTATGTTCTGCTTGTATATCAGGTACAAGAAGAGCCATACCCAATTTTCATGAACAAGACGAAAGAACTCTCAGGAGGTTAAGAAGAGCTGAAAGAGGGAAAAATATTGCTGGAGAAGAGGAATCAGACGAAGAATTCCAAGAGATGGAGGATCATTTAACCAATCCACCAGGTGGAGAAGACAACAACAATGACAACCCACCCCAGAGGAGAGTTTTGGCTTCCTATACCTTTGCAAATCCTAGACATTGTGGGAGCAGCATCTTGGCTCCAAATGTCAATGCTAACAATTTTGAACTCAAGCCATAACTCATCACCTTGGTTCAGAACAATTGCTCTTTTGGTGGAGGACCACTTGAGGACCCACACCAACATTTATCCACTTTCTTGAGGATATGCAACACTGTCAAAACTAATGGAGTGCCCCCTGACAGTTACAAACTGATGCTATTCCCATTTTCTCTCAGGGACAAGGCCACTCAATGGTTGGAATCGTTTCCAAGGGACAGCATTAACAACTGGGATGATTTGGTAACTAAGTTTCTTGCCAAATTTTATCCACCTCAGAGGATTATAAGGTTAAAGGCTGAGGTACAAACATTTACACAAATGGAGGCCGAACCCATCTATGAGGCATGGGAGAGGTACAAGGCTCTGATCAGGAAATGTCCCCCTGCCATGTTTAATGAGTGGGAGAAGCTTCAAAACTTCTATGAAGGCTTAACACTGAAATCCCAGGAAGCTTTGGATCATTCAGCTGGAGGTTCCTTGCAACTCATGAAAACTGCAGAAGAAGCTCAAGAACTCATTGATATGGTGTCCAACAACCAATATTTCTTTGCTCATCAAAGAGGCCGCCAACCATCACAAAGGAGAGGAGTAATGGAGCTAGAAGGAGTGGATTCAATCCTGGCTCAAAACAAGATGATGCAGCAGCAAATTCAACAACAATTTGAGCAAATGGCCAAGAGGATTGATAGTCTCCAAGTTGCAGCAGTTAACACCAGCCAACCATCAACCACATGGGGACAGAGTGAAGAAACTCAAGAAGAACAACAACAAGAGCAAGTACAGTATATGCACAACCAATGACCAAATGAAGTGTATGGTGATACATACAAACCATCCTGGAAAAACCACCCAAACCTCAGATGGGGAGATAACCATACCCAAAACCAACAACCATGGCAGAGAAACTCAAACCAATACAACCCAAGAAGCAACCAAAACCACAACCAGCAGCAAACTAACCAAAACCCCTACAGAAAACCTCAAAACAACTACCCCAACCTCAACCAATACCAATCTAATAACCAACCCACCAACCAAAATGCCTACCATCCACCACCCACATCTCATAACCCACCTCAAGTATCACCTGAAGCCCAAAGAATCACTCACTTGGAGGCCATGATAGATAAAATGTTGAAACACCAAGAAATGGTAACCAAGAATCAGGAAGCCTCCCTGAAGAGCCTAGAGAGACAGATGGGGCAACTCTCCAAGCAAGTATCTGTTGAGAGACCTTCTAACTCACTGCCCAGTGACACAATTCCAAATCCCAAGGAGGAATGCAAGGCAATACAATTAAGGAGTGGGAGAACATTGATAAGCAACAATGACACTACAAGGAAGCAAGCAGAGAACATCAAAGAGCCAACGGGGGATGAGAATCAAACAAAGGCAGATGAAGCTAAGGAGCAAGTTGTAATGCCAAACAAAGGCATTGAGAACCTTAAAGAGAAAGATAACCAGCCACATAGCTCAAAGGAAGTAGCTCAGGGACAGCAGCAAATAGGAAAGAGCATCACACCTCCACTGCCATATCCCCAGAGGTTCAACAAAGAGGTTAAAGACCAGCATTTTCACAAATTCCTTGAGATTTTTAAGAAGCTGGAAATCAATATTCCCTTGGCTGAAGCACTTGAGCAAATGCCTCTATATTCCAAATTTCTGAAGGATCTTATCAACAAGAAAAGAAGCTGGGATGAGAAAGAAACCATAATGATTACTGAGGAATGCAGGGCCTTGATTCAAAAGGGGCTTCCTCCCAAGCTTGAAGACCCAGGGAGCTTCCTGTTACCTTGCACCATTGGGGAATTGACCATCACTAAAGCAATGTGCGATCTCGGAGCAAGTATTAACTTAATACCATCCTCCTTGGTGAAAAAACTGCATATAGAGGAGGTCAAACCAGTACAAATGTCTCTGGAACTGGTAGACAAGTCAATGGTATACCCTAGGGGTGTAATTGAAAATTTTTTGGTCAAGGTGGACAGTTTTATATACCCTGCTGATTTTGTAGTTCTAGAATCAAACGATGATGATGGTGACTCTGTTATACTGGGAAGGCCATTCTTGGCCACTGCTAGAGCTATCATAGACGTAGAGGAAGGGGAATTAACTCTAAGGATGCATGACCAGAGTGTCACTCTAAAGGTATTACCAGAGGCACAATTTAGCAAGGAGAAGAAAGACTATAAAAAAAATGACCAGGAAAGTCACAGCAACATCCCAATGCTAAGGATTGTACAGACTGATGAAAAAGCCCAAGAGGGTATTAGAGTATTAGCCACGAAAAAGAGAGGCCCCCAAGGAAAGCCTATGGCCAGAAAAGAAAGATCAACAAAAGGAAAGATGAAACGCAGAAACAAAGCAAAAAGGGGCTGGAAGAATAGAAAGATTCAAACAAAGGAGCTTTCCAAAGGTGACAAAGTGCAACTGATATATCAACAGCTGGGGGCAAATCAACAAACCGAGGATTACTACACTGTCAGCAACATACTATCATTAGAGCATGCTGAAATTGAACACCAGAAAACAAAGAAGAGGATCACGGTCAGAGGAGACAAATTGAGGCCCTACAAGCACCAACCACCATAAAAGAAAGCCTCAATGTCAAGCTAATGACAATAAAAGAGCGCTTGTTGGGAGGCAACCCAATCGGAGGTACCATGCATAAGGACTCAAAAAGGGGCACAACAGAAAGAAGAACAAAAGACATGCAAACCAATAGGTTGTATCTATACTTAACCTTTACTGTTGAGAAATATTTTTGATTGATGTCTTGATAAAGTGTTCATTTAGTTCAAACAGATTCAAACTTCTCTTAGAATAAGTAAACTAGTCTATGTGTATGCTTGTGTGTTTACTTTCACTTAGCAAAAAGCATGTTTGTCCCCTGCACTTTAAATTCAATAAAAGAAATGCTTGAATATGAAGTAAGATGGTTTCTGTTAGATAGAAGTAGAATAAAAGTAAGTGGTGGTCTGTGTGTAATTGTATAATAGCTCACTTTTAATGAATAAAGAGCCATGATATCTCCTTCTAAGTAAAGAGTGGCCTACTGTCTATGAATCTCAATTGAATTAAATTCCTTGGTTAGAAAGAAAAACAAAAAGAAGGAAAGAAAAAAAGATAGCAAAAAAATAGCAGAACAAAAGAAAAACAAAAGGAAACAAAGCTGGACACCAATAGCTTGAACCTTAGAATATATGCCTGCGGTGTCTTTGTATTAGGATCTGCTTGGATTAGTAAGCTCTTAGGAGTGCCTCAACACTCGGTGACTTGGGTTAACTAATCCGGGATCATCAGCCGAAAGTCCACTATCAAGAGCAACCTAACTACAAGGCATTTAGTAACCCAAAGAGGTGCTGGGCATCAATGTTTTTAGAAGGAATGTGAGCCAAGTGTCTATGGTGAATAATGTGTCAAGTATAAAGAAAAGAAAATGAACTTGCTACATATGACACTCAAATAAAGCTTATGAACAAAGTAATAGCCAAGGATAAAGGAATAATGAGAGGTCATAGCAGTATGTCACTTGAAGCTTGAAGGAGACTTTCTAGGCCTAGGAGTCAATAAGAAGTGAGTATTTGCATATCCACACAAAACCCCATGAACTATCAATAATACTCTGCTAGCATGAACATCCTCTTCCATTTCATTCTTTCTTCTCAATAAATCTTTTCTTGCTTGGGGACAAGCAAGCTTTAAGTTTGGAGTTGTGATGACAAGTCATCCTAGCCTATTTTAACTAGTCTTTTTCTTTTGTTTTCATTAGAATTATGCACTTTCTTGAGCTACAAGCAAGCTAATTGAGTAGATTTTCATGTTTCCCTTGATTGAACCAACCATATATGAATTCATGCCATTTCATGAGGTTTTATGCTATATTTGTTGCATATTATGAAAGAATGAATATCTCATGATTTTGAGCATAGCTTTGATGAGTTTGGTTGATTAATGATAGGTGAAGAAAGCTTGGAGAAAGGTTGAAGCAAGAAGGAATGGCTAGGAGTGAAGAGAGGACAATGGAATAAGTGAAATTGAACCAGGAAGCAAGAAGCTGGACCTAAAGTTAGCATCAAACTTTTGCACAAACTTTTGGTTGAAAAGTTAGCCCCAACGTTAGCCCCCTAACTTGGAGGCTAACGTTGGAACTTGAAAATTCTCCCCTGGGCTTCAAAAGTTTACGCCAACGTTAGCCCCCTAACTTTGAGGCTAACGTTGGCACATGAATTTCTCCCCTGGGCACCAAAAGTTTGCGCCAACGTTAGCCCCCTAACTTTGAGGCTAACGTTGGCACATGAATTTCTCCCCTGGGCACCAAAAGTTTGCGCCAACGTTAGCCCCCTAACTTGGAGGCTAACGTTGGCACATGAATTACAAGGGAGAGGAGCAAAAGTTTGCGCCAACGTTAGACCCCTAACTTGGAGGCTAACGTTGGCGCCACTAGCACACAAGGCAAGGCCAACGTTAGGGTCAAAGTTAGACCCCTAACGTTGGCACCAACGTTCATACCAGCAAGTTTTGTGGGCTGCTATGAAAAGTTGGAGCCAAAGTTAGACCCCTAACTTTAGCTCCAACTTTTGGTCCAACTTTTGCTAACCTCAAACCCAGTTCAATTGGTTCACTTTGGTTCTTCTCCAAACTTCAAGAGCAATCAACCAAGGCCTCTTTCAACCCAATTCCACCAAGAGCAAAGGCCCAACTCAAGGCTTGAAGATCATTTGAAGAAAGTATATAAATAGGATAGAATTCAAGTTCTTAAGAGAGCTTTCCTTTTGGAATTTTCATAATAGTTTTCGGAGAGCTTTTGTTATTAAGTGAACTTTAATTTCTTTGTTTTCATTGCTTTCAATTTCATTTACACTTGTCTTGGATCTTGGATTGGAGAATTGAAGAAATTCTGTTTCAATCTCAATCTTGGATCTCTCTGTTTCTTTACTGTTAATTGAATTTCATTTCCGGTTAATTGCTCTTCATCTATTCTCTTTGCAATTTACAATTCCCTTGCAATTGTTCTTATTGGATCTAGGAAGGCATTGAGATCTAGACTTAGTTTTCTAGTCTCTGGGTCCTGAGATCCAAATCTCCAATTTACATTCTGTTTCTTGCTTTCCATGTTTATTTACTTTTCTGCTATAAGATCCGATCCAATCCCAATTCCCTTTTACTCTTCTGTTTGATGCAATTTAACTTTTCCTTGTTTAATTTCTGCAAACCCACGTCCTAATCCCCTTTACATTTCAAGCAATTTACATTCCTTGCGCTTTAAAATTCCGTAATTTACATTTCTTGCACTCTAAGTTTCTGCCATTTAATTTCTTGTTCCTTAAGATTCGGCAATTTAATTTCCTACTCTCTTTACTTTCATGCAATTTACATTCTGCAAATCACAAATCACCCAACCAACACTCAATTCGCTTGACTAAATCAACCACTAAACTAAAATTGCTCAATCCTTCAATCCCTGTGGGATCGACCTCACTCCCGTGAGTTTTTATTACTTGATGCGACCCGGTACACTTGCCGATTAGATTTGTGTGTTTGGGGAGAAATTCACTTTTCCTCCAAAATACTCATCACCTGCTGAATAACATCAAAAAGGGGGACAGTTACCTCGACCTTTTTGAATTTCTCTACCATTTTAGGATCAGGTTCCAGCTGCTTCCTGGGCTTCCTTGCAAGCTATGGAAATGGAATGGGAACAGTGGTTTCCGTGGTGCCTGTGCCTTTTGGTGCTTCTTCTTGTGGTTGGGCTATCTCTTCTTCAGCTATGTCTTGTATATCCACTTCCTCTTCAACATCTTCGATTTCCACCACCTCTTCAGCTGAGGCGTATTCTGGTGAGCTTGGTTCCTCCTGATTCCTCTCCTGTAGTGTAGTTCCAGACCTCAGGGTGATGGCATTAATGCCTCCCTTTGGATTGGGTAATGGTTGAGAGGGGATTCCAGTGGTGCTTGAAGGTTGGTTACTGGAATTTTGTGCTGAACCAAGCTGTGTCATAAAAGCTTGTAGAGTAGAGGTGAGACCATTCAGACTGGTGTTAGTACTGTTCACGATGGTACTTTCCATGGCCAGTTGTCTTTTCTCAAAAGCTTGTAATAAATCTTCATTAGAAGATACAGAAGAATGAGTAAATTGAGAGGTTTGCTGCTGATTATTCGGTGGTCCTTGGTTTTGCCTCAGGTGAGGTGCTCGGTAAGGTTGATTTTGCTGCCTGTTGTTGTTATTATTCCACCTCTGATTTCCCTGATTATCTCTACCTCCCCTGTTACTATTGTCCCTCCAATTCTGGTTTGAATTGTCCTGCCATCCATGGTTATTATTACCACTTTGATTGTACCCTTGGTTGGGGCGGTCATAGAAGTTGTGAGTGGATGCCACCATGTTGTCTTCTTATTGGAGCTGCGGGCATTCATTAGTGTAATGGCTGTAATCAGCACAAATTCTGCAAATTCTTTGTGGGACTAGTTGTTGGTTTTGCTGCGGTTGAGTTTGCTGAGCTTGTTGATTCAACTGCATTTGCTTCAGCAGGTTGGTCATCTCACAGATGCTTTGATTTAGAGCAGTAGTCTCTCTGCCAGAAGATACTTCTGCAACGGCTTTTGAACGGCCTTGCTTCTGTCTCTGGTTCCGAGTAGATTCAGCTAAATCACTGATCAATTTCCAAGCTTCATCAGTGGTCTTGTACTTCTTCATAGACCCATTGCTGGCACTTTCCAATGTGGTCTTATCTTGGGGTCTCATACCTTGTGTGATATAGCTGAGTAGTACGATCTTGTCAATCATGTGGTGGGGGCATGCTTCCAGAAGATTATTGAAGCGCTCCCAGTATTCGAAGAGAGTCTCATTGTCATCCTGAACAATCGTAGAGATATCCTTCCTCAGTTTATCAGTAACTTCAGATGGAAAGAATTTCTCCAGAAACTCCTTTCTGAGTGTATCCCAGTTGGATACATTTGCTAGAGGTTGAGTGTAGTACCACTCTCTTGCTTTTCCCTCAAGAGAAAACGGAAAAGCTTTCAGCAGAATTGAAGTTTCATCAGTGCCGTCACGCCTGACAGTAGAACATGCTGCCTGGAAATCTCTCAAGTGCTTGATAGGCTCTTGAGCAGGTAGGCCATGAAACTTGGGCATCAAATTTAACAGTGCGGTCTTTATTTCAAAATCTGTAGCTACCGCTGGATGATGCACTTGAAATGGTTGCATTGTAAAATCAGGAGCTCCTTCCTCCTGAATGGTAACTCTTCTAGCTGCCATGTTTTCTGCACGTAAAACAACCGAATTAGTAGAACGGGGGCTGGTTTCTTCCTCAGATTCACTTTCAGATCCACCCTCAGAGCGGGCTAACCTATGCTGTTCTCGCCATATTCGTGAAATAGTCCTTTCAATTTCAGGATCGAATATTAGCAAGCGCGGATCAGGAAGTGAACGCGTCATTTGACGGAAGAAACATGCAGCTCATAGTAGCAAAATTAAATAAAATGCAAATAAATAAATTCTAATTAATAAAATTAGCACTCTATTACAACTCCCCGGCAACGGCGCCAAAAATTGATGGGAAGCAGAAGCTGATGAATTAAAAAATTATTAAAATTGATACGTTGCAAGTATAGTTCTTAATTCACCGAAAATCTGCCTATCAATTTAGATATGTGTCACAAAGAGTTTAATTCAAAATTACTGGGAGTTTTAAGTCCCAGGTCATCTCCCAACGAGTTGCAGAGAAGGGTGCTATCTTATTAATCAGAGGTTCGAAGAAGTTGAGGTAAGTAAATTGGAATGTAAACTGAGTAAAATTAAATGATATGAATAAAAACCTTGACTGCGAATTGATTAGTTAGAATCTCTATCATTGATTGAGTGATTTTTTAGATGGATTTATAATTAACGGTTACTCTGTTTAGTTATCCTTTACTAGGTAAGGGAAAGTCAAACAAGTTGGATTACTAGATCCGTTCACGAGTTACAACCCACTTAGTTCAAGGGATTGACGTTGGTGACAGGATAGCAATTCAACAATTAACCCAATTACAAATTTTCTTTCAATCCTTCCAACTCAAGAGTTCCTTTTCAATCAATTCCCCATCAAGTAATGAAACTACTCACGCATTGTAAATAATAAACCCATAACACATAAAAGGGAATTAAAAGAAGACATGATTATTGGAATTGAAATTGAATTAAAAATAAATAATCCTTGCATTAAATAATCATAAAAGTATCTGAATAATAAAATTAAACAAAACAAAGAATATGGAAGAATAAAACTAAGTTAAGAAAACAAACTAGAAAGATGAAGTCTTGATGAGGAAATAACTCTTCTCAATGTTCCAATGCTAAGACCAATTGAAAATTAAAATTCTAAAAACTAGAGAGAAAAACCTAAGAAAGTGAAAAACTAGATCTAAAACTACTGAATGAATGTGTGTGTTGTTTCTGCATATTCTCCGACTCTAGTCTGCTGTTCCGGGCCGAAAACTGGGCCGAAATAAGGTCCAAAAATTGCCCCCAGCGAATTCTGCAGATTATGCAGATCGCACATGTCACGCGATCGCGTCGTCCATGCGGACGCGTCGCTTGCGCTTTTTCCTCTCCACGCGTTCGCGTCGTCTACGCTACCGCGTCGCTTGCGCTTTCCAATCCGCACGGCCGCGCAAGCCATGCGGCCGCGTCACTGCGATTTGCGCTCCTTCGTGCGGTCGCGTGAGCCATGCGACCGCGTCACTTCTCGCTGGTTATCTCCTCAAATTCTTGTGTTCCTTCCATTTTTTGCTAGCTTCCTCTCCAATCTCCATCTCATTCATGCCCTATAAAGCCTAAAACACTTGACACATAGATCACGGCATCGAATGGAATAAAGGAGAATTAAAATTAAATAATTAAAGTCTCTAGGAAGCAATTTTCAAACATGTACTGAATTTAGGAAGGAAATAAAAATTGCTAAATTGATGAATAAGTGGGTAAGGATCATGACAAAACCACACAATTAAACACAATATAAACTTTAAAATAGTGGTTTATCAGCCACCCTTTGGATTGGGTAATGGTTGAGAGTGAATTCCACTAGAGCTCAAAGGCTGGTTATTGGAGTTATTCATTGATCTAATCTGTGGGACAAGAGCTTGCAAAGTAGCGTTCAGACCATTTAGAGTGGCATTAATGTTATTTTCCATGGTTTGTTGTCTCCGATCAATGGATTGTAGTAAATCATCATTAGAAGATGAGGAAGGATAAGTAATTTGAGAGGTCTGTTGTTGGGTATTCTGTGGTCCTTGGGATTGTCTTAGGTGAGATGCTCTGTAAGGCTGGTTCTGGTTCTGCTGCCTGTTGTTGTGATTATTCCACCTCTGATTTCCCTGATTGTCTCTTCCTCCTCTGTTTTTGTTATTGTCCCTCCAATTCTGGTTAGAATTGTCTTGCCATCCATGGTTGTAATTGCCACCTTGATTGTACCCTTGGTTGGGGCAGTCATAGAAGTTATGAGTGGCTGCCACGGTGTTGTCTTCCTGCTGGAGCTGCGGACATTCATCAGTATAGTGGCTATAATCAGCACAGATTCCGCAAACTCTCTGTGGGACTAACTGTTGGTTTTGCTGTGGTGGAGAAGGTTGAGCTTGCTGAACTTGTTGATTCAATTGCATCTACTTCAGTAAGTTGGTCATTTCACAGATACTCTGAGTCAGAGTAGCAGTCTCTCTGCTAGAGGATACTTCTGCAATGGCTTTTGAACGGCCTTGTTTCTGCCTGTGATTCTGAGTAGATTCAGCTAAGTCACTGATCAATTGCCATGCCTCATCAGTGGTCTTGTACTTTTCATAGACCTATTGCTAGCACTTTCCAATGTGGTCTTATCTTGGGGCCTCATGCCCTATGTGACGTAACCGAGTAATACTATCTTGTCAATCATATGGTAGGGGCATGCTTCCAGAAGATTATTGAAGCGCTCCCAGTATTCATAGAGAGTCTCAGATTTATCCTGAACAATCATGGAAATGTCTTTCCTCAGTTTATTAGTAACTTCAGCTGGAAAGAATTTTTCCAAGAATTCTCTTCTCAGTGTATCCCAGTTGGATACAGTTGCTGCTGGTTGAGTGCAGTACCACTCTCTTGCCTTCCCCTTAAGAGAAAACGGGAAAGCTTTCAACAAAATTGAAGTTTCATCTGCACCATCACGCCTGACGGTAGAACAGGCTGCTTAAAAATCTCTCAGATGCTTGATAGGTTCTTGAGCAGGTAAGCCATGAAACTTGGGCATCAAATTGAGCAGTGCAGTCTTTATTTCAAAATCTGTAGCCACCGCTGGGTGATGCGCTTGAAACGATTGTATCGTAAAATCAGGGGCTCTAGCCTCCTGGATAGTAATTCTCCTAGGTGCTGCCATGTCACCTATACATAAATCAACTGAATTAGTAGAACGGGGGCTGGTTTCTTCCTCAAATGACGTTTCAGATCCACCCTCAGAGAGGACTAACCGACGCCGAGCTTGCCTTATTCGTGAAATAGTTCTTTCAATCTCAGGATCGAATACTAGCAAGCTTGGATCAAGAGGTGAACGCATCATCTAACGAAAGAAACAAGCAGCTCATAGTAGCAAAATAAAATAAAATGCAAATAAATAAAATCCAATCAATAACTTTAGCACTCTATTGCAACTCCCCGGCAACGGCGCCAAAAATTGACGTGGTGGAAATTGGCGAGTCAAGAATTGTTGTAAGAAATTCGTTGCAAGTATAGTTCTTAACCAACCAGAAATTCGCTTATCAATTTAGAAGGGTTGTCACAAAAATTAAAATTAAAATACTGGGAGTATGAATCCCAGGTCGTCTTCCAACGAGTTGCAGAAAGGTGTGCTATTTTATTAATCAGATGTTTTCAAAAAGAGTTTGAGTTGAATAAACAGGAAATTAAATTGGGGAAATTAAGTAATTTAAATAAAGGCCTTGATTGGGAGTAGATTAGTTGGAAGCCTATTCTTGTTGCAGTACTCTCAAGATTAATTGATAATTGAAGGTCGTTTTGTTTAGTTATCCCTTACTAGGTAAGGGAAAGTCAAACAAGATGAAATTTTGTTTCTATTCACAAGTCCCAATCCGCTTACTTGGAAGGACTGGCATTAGTGACTAGAGAGCCATCCAGCAATAAACCCAATTACAAGCTCTCTTTTGATCATTCTAACTCAAGGATTCCTTTCAATAAACTCCCCATCAAGTTAGGGAACTACTCGCTCATTGTGAATGTAGGACTCATAACATAGGAAAGGGAATTAAAGAAAGACATGATAAATAAAACTCAAAGGAATCAATTAAAAATAAAAGTAACTCTTGTATTAATAAATTCTAAAATAATCCATTAGTAAAATTGAGTAAATTAAAGGACATGGAAGAGTAAAGCCAAGTAAAGAAAACGAACTAGAATGGCGAAGTCTTGATGAGGTAATAACTTTTCTCAATATCCCAATGCAAAGAGCAATAGAAATAAAAATCCAAAGAACTATGAATGTGTAGAGAGAAAACCTAGAGGAGGAGTAAAACTAGATCTAGAAAAACTAAAACTGTGTAGAATGAATGTTGTATTTGGTTTCTGCATGTCCTCTGGCTCTAGTCTGCTTTTCTGGGCCAAAAATTGGGTAAAAACATGGCCTAAAATCGCCCCCAGCGAATTCTGCAGATTATGCAGATCGCGCATGTCACGCGATCACGTCATTCATGCGGACGCGTCATGCGGCGTTTTGCTTTGCCATGCGGGCGCGTCGTCCAAGCCTCTGCGTCATCTGTGATATTCCAATCCGCGCGGTCGCGTGAGCCATGCGGCCTCGTCACTGCGATTTCCTCTCTTCCGCGCGGTCGCGTGAGCATTGCGGCCGCGTCACTTCTCGCTGGTCATCTCCTTAATTTCTTTTGTTCCTTCCATTTTTGCAAGCTTCCTTTCCAATCTCCAACTCATTCATGCCCTATAAAGCCTAAAACACCTAACACACAGATCACGGCATCGAATGGAATAAAGGAGAATTAAAATACATAATTAAAAGTCTCTAGGAAGCAAGTTTTCAATCATGTAATAATTTTAGGAAGGAAATATAAATGCATGCTAATCATATGAATAAGTGGGTAAAGATCATGATAAAACCACACAATTAAACATATTATAAACCATAAAATAGTGGTTTATCACTGACCCATTCGCTATCTGAGATGGGGTAAATGATATCTGCTTCAAGTATCCTAGTCACTTCTTTCTTGACAACTTCTAAGATGGTGGG
The DNA here is from genome assembly GCF_003086295.3 of Arachis hypogaea. NCBI lineage: Eukaryota > Viridiplantae > Streptophyta > Magnoliopsida > Fabales > Fabaceae > Arachis > Arachis hypogaea. The sequence goes on along the minus strand of NC_092049.1, from coordinate 50,145,941 downwards.
ATTCAGTCTTCTCTGAGGTTGACGGACGGGCTTTTCTCCCTCTTCCAGGAATATTCTCTACTCACGAACTTGAGGGTTGATGCCTACTATATCCGCCAGGCTCCATCCAATTGCTTTCTTGTGTTTCCTCAGCACACTGAGAAGCTGTTCTTCTTGTTGGGAAGTGAGTTCCCTTGCAATGATAACTGGAAACTTCTGCTTGTCCTCAAGGTAAGCATACTTGAGGTGTGGAGGGAGGGGCTTTAATTCTAATTTCTGCTCATGGTCAGGCTCTGGATTATCTGGACCTGGTGATAATGGCAAAGTGCCCTCATTGTCCTCTGAAAGTGTCCCCACACTTGGACCTTGTCCTGTGTACTTCTCTTCTAATTCCTCCTGGTGAACTTCAGCCACGGTTTCATCTATGATGTCACACTGGGAGATAGAATGATCATCCGGAGGGTGCTCCATAGCTCCATTTAAACTTAATTTCACCATTCTGCCATCTATTTCAATGGAATGAGTTCCGAAAAATGCGTCCAGTTTGAACTTTGAAGTCATCAGGAATGGTCTTCCAAGCAGGATTGATGATGGCCTTCCTGAGTCATTAAGGGGCATTTCCAGGATATAGAATTCATTAGGGAATGTGAGTCCCTTAATGCTCATTAATACATCTTCAGCAATTCCAACCACTGGAATAATGCTTTTATCTGCTAACAAAAAATGAGCTGCCGAACTTTTTAAGGGAGGGAGCCTCAAAGTATCATATATAGACAAAGGCATTATACTAACACATGCTCCTAAATGACACATGCAGTCAGAAAATATCACACCACCAATAGTACAACTAACCATACATGGACCTAGATCACTACACTTTTTAGGTATGCCTCCCATTAAAGCAGATATAGAACTACCTAAAGGAATAGTTTCTAATTCATTAATTTTATCTTTATGTATACATAAATCTTTTAGAAACTTTGCGTATTTAGGTACCTACTGAATAACATCAAAAAGGGGAATAGTTACCTCAACCTTTTTGAATACTTCTACCATTTTGGGATCAAGTTCCATCTGCTTCCTGGGCTTCCTTGCAATCTGTGGAAATGGAATAGGAAGGACGTTTTCTGCAGCACCTGCATCCTTTACTGCTTCCTTCTGTGGTTGGACTTCCTCTTCTTCAACCATGTCTTGTATGTCCTCTTCTTCTTCAGCATCCTCTACTTCCACTACCTCTTCAGCTAAGGCATGTTCTAATGAGATTGGCTTCTCCTGATTCCTCTCTTGCAGTGTGGTTCCGGACCTTAGGGTGATGGCATTGATGCCACCCTTTGTATTAGGTAAGGGTTGAGAAACAATCCCACTGGAGCTTGCTTGTTGAGTGTTTTAAGTATTGGGTGATGCCAGCTGAGGGATGAGAGCTTGTATAGCGGATGCTAGGCCATTAAGTGAACTCTCCACGTTCTTTTGTCCTTGCACAATGGATTGAGCGCCTCGTCACTCAGAGAGGAATTAGATTGAGTGATCTGTGGAACTTGTTGTTGGTTGTGCTGTGGTCCTTGGGACTGCCTCAGGTGAGGTACTCTGTAAGGCTGGTTCTGGTTCTGCTGCCTGTTGTTGTTATTATTCCACCTCTGATATCCTTAATTGTCTCTGCCTCCTTTGTTATTGTTGTCTCTCCAGCTCTGGTTAGAATTATCTCTCCAACCTTGGTTGGAATTGTCCTGTCATCCATGGTTGTAACTGCCACCTTGATTGTATCCTTGATTGGGGTGGTCATAAAAGTTATGAGTGGCTGCCACAGTGTTGTCTTCCTGTTGGAGCTGCGGACATTCATCAGTATAATGGCTATTGTCAGCACAGATCCCGCACACTCTCTGTTGGACTAACTGTTGGCTCTGCTGCGCTTGTTGTTGATTTAACTGCATCTGCTTCAGTAAGTTGGTCATTTCATATATACTCTGAGTCAGAGCAGTAGTCTCCTTGCTAGAAGATACTTTTGCAACAGCTTTTGACCGGCCTTGTTTTTGTCTGTGATTCCTATTAAATTCAGCCAAGTCACTGATCAATTGTCATGCCTCATCAGTGGTTTTGTACTTTTTCATAGACCCATTGCTAGCACTTTCCAATGTGGTCTTATCTTGAGGCATCATGCCCTGTGTGACGTAGCCGAGCAACACTATGTTGTCAATCATATGGTGGGGGCATGCTTCCAGAAGATTGTTGAAGCGCTCTCAGTATTCGTAGAGAGTCTCGGATTCGTCTTGAACAATCATGGAAATGTCTTTCCTCAGTTTATCAGTAACTTCAGCTGGGAAGAATTTTTCCAAAAATTCTCTTCTAAGCGTATTCCAGTCAGAAATGGTTGCTGCGTGATAAACCACTATTTTATAGTTTATATTGTGTTTAATTGTGTGGTTTTGTCATGATCCTTACCCACTTATTCATCAATTTAGCATGCATTTAGATTTCCTTCCTAAATTCAGTACATGTTTGAAAATTGCTTCCTAGAGACTTTAATTATTTAATTTTAATTCTCCTTTATTCCATTCGATGTCGTGATCTGTGTGTCAAGTATTTCAGGCTTTATAGGGCATGAATGAGATGGAGATTCGAGAGGAAGCTAGCAAAAATGGAAGGAACACAAGAATTTGAGGAGATAACCAGAGAGAAATGACGCGGTCGCATGGCTCACACGACCGCGCGAAGGAGCGCAAATCGCAGTGACGCGGCCGCATGGCTTGCGCAGCCGTGCGAATTGGGAAGCGCAAGTGACGCGGTAGCATGGACGACGCGAACGCGTGGAGAGGAAAAAGAGCAAGTGACGCATCCGCATGGATGACGCGATCGCGTGACATGTGCGATCTGCATAATCTGCACGATTCACTGGGGGCAATTTTGGACCTTATTTCGGCCCAGTTCTCGGCCCGAAACAGCAGACTAGAGTTAGAGAATATGCAGAAACAACAGACATTCATTCAGTTGTTTTTAGATCTAGTTTTACTCTCTGAGTTTTTTCTCTCAAGGTTTTTAGGATTCTAATTTTAAATTGATCTGAGCATTGGAACATTGAGAAGAGTTATTTCCCTCATCAAGACTTCGTCATTCTAGTTCGTTTTCTTAACTTGGTTTCATTCTTCCATGTTCTTTACTTTGTTCAATTTTGTATTTGAATGCTTTTATGATTAATTAATGCAAGGATTATTTCTTTTTAATTCAATTTCAATTCCAATAATCATGTCTTCTTTTAATTCCCTTTCATGTGCTATGGATTTTTTATTTACAATGCGTGAGTAGTTTCCTTACTTGATAGGGAGTTGATTAAAAGGAACTCTTGAGTTGGAAGGATTGAAGAAAAAATTTGTAGTTGGGTTAAATGTTGGATTGCTATCCTGTCACCAACGCCAATCCCTTTGAACTAAGTGGGTTGCAACTTATGAACAGATCTGGCATTCCAACTTGTTTGACTTTCCCTTACCTAGTAAAGGATAACCAAACAGAGTAACCGTTAATTATAAATCAATCTTAAAAATTACTCCATCAATGATAGAGATTCTAGCTAATCAATTCCCAGTCAAGGCTTTTATTTATATTATTTAAAATTCCTCAATTTAAATTCCAATTTACTTAGCTCAACTTCTTGGAACATCTGATTAATAAAACAGCACACTTTTTTGCCACTCGTTGGGAGACGACCTGGGACTTAAAACTCCCAGTAATTTTAATTTAAACTCTCTGTGACATATTTCTAAATTGATAGGCAGATTTTCGGTGAGTTAAGAACTATACTTGCAACGTAACCATTTTAATAAATTTTTAATTCACCAGCTTCTGCTTCCCATCAATTTTTGGCACTGTTACCGGGGAGTTGCAATAGAGTGCTAATTTTATTAATTAGAATTTATTTATTTGCATTTTATTTAATTTTGCTACTATGAGCTGCATGTTTCTTCCGTCAAATGACGCGTTCACTTTCTGATCCGCGGTTGCTAATATTCGATCCTGAAATTGAAAGGACTATTTCACGAATAAGGCGAGAACAGCATAGGTTAGCCCGGTCTGAGGGCAGATTTGAAAGTGAATCTGAGGAAGAAACCAGCCCCCATTCTACTGATTCGGTTGTTTTACGTGCAGAAAATATGGCAGCTAGAAGAGTTACCATTTAGGAAGAAGGAGCTCCTGATTTTACAATGCAACCGTTTCAAGTGCATCATCCAGCGGTAGCTACAGATTTTGAAATAAAGACCGCACTATTAAATTTGATGCCCAAGTTTCATGGTCTACCTGCTCAATAGCCTATCAAGAACTTGAGAGATTTCCAGGCAGCCTGTTCTACTGTCAGGCGTGACGGCACTGATGAAACTTCAATTCTACTGAAAGCTTTTCCGTTTTCTCTGGAGGGAAAAACAAGAGAGTAGTACTATACTCAAACCCTAGCAAATGTATCCAACTGGGATACACTCAGAAAGGAGTTTCTGGAGAAATTCTTTCTATCTGAAGTTACTGATAAACTGAGGAAGGATATCTCTACAATTGTTCAGGATGACAATGAGACTCTCTTTGAATACTGGGAGTGCTTCAATAATCTTCTGGAAGCATGCCCCCAGCACATGATTGACAAGATCGTGCTACTCAACTATATCACACAAGGTATGAGGCCCCTAGATAAGACCACATTGGAAAGTGCCAGCAATGGGTCTATGAAGAAGTACAAAACGACTGATAAAGCTTGGCAATTGATCAGTGATTTAGCTGAATCTACTCGGAACCACAGACAGAAGCAAGGCCGTTCAAAAGCCGTTGCAGAAGTATCTTCTGGCAGAGAGACTGCTGCTCTAACTCAAAGCATCTGTGAGATGACCAACCTGCTAAAGCAAATGCAGTTGAATCAACAAGCTCAGCAAACTCAACCGCAGCAAAACCAACAACTAGTCCCACAAAGAATTTGTGGAATTTGTGCTGATTACAGCCATTACACTGATGAATGCCCGCAGCTCCAACAAGAAGACAACATGGTGGCATCCACTCACAACTTCTATGACTGCCCCAACCAAGGGTACAATCAAAGTGGAAATAATAACCATGGATGGCAGGATAATTCAAACCAGAATTGGAAGGACAACAATAACAGGGGAAGCAGAGATAATCAGGGAAATCAGAGGTGGAATAATAACAACAACATGCAGCAAAATCAACCTTACCGAGCACCTCACCTGAGGCAAAACCAAGGACCACCGAACAATCAGCAGCAAACCTCTCAATTTACTCATTCTTCTGTATCTTCTAATGAAGATTTATTACAAGCTTTTGACAAAAGACAACTGGCCATGGAAAGTACCATCGTGAACACTATTAACGCCAGTCTGAATGGTCTCACCTCTACTCTGCAAGCTTTTATGACACAGCTTGGTTCAACACAAAATTCCAGCAACCAACCTTCAAGCACCACTAGAATCCCCTCTCAACCATTACCCAATCCAAATAGAGGCATTAATGCCATCACCCTGAGGTTCGGAACCACACTGCAGGAGAGGAATCAGGAGGAACCAAGCTCACCAGAATACGCCTCAGCTGAAGAGGTGGTAGAAGTCGAAGATGTTGAAAAGGAAGAGAATATACAGGACATAGCTGAAGAAGAGATAGCTCAACCACAGGAAGAAGCACCAAAAGGCGCAGGCACCACGGAACCCACTGTTCCCATTCCATTTACACAGCTTGCAAGGAAGCCCAGGAAGCAGCTGGAACCTGATCCTAAAATAGTAGAAATATTCAAAAAGGTTGAGGTAACTATTCCCCTTTTTGATGTTATTCAGCAGGTACCTAAATATACAAAGTTTCTAAAAGACTTATGTATCCATAAAGACAAGATTAATGAATTAGAAACTATTCCTTTAGGTAGCTCTATATCTGCTTTAATGGGAGGATTACCTGAAAAATGTAGTGATCCAGGTCCTTGCATAGTTAGTTGTACTATTGGTGGTGTAGTAATATATGATTGCATGTGTGATTTACGAGCATGTGTCAGTATAATGCCTTTGTCTATATATGATGTTTTAAGGCTCCCTCCCTTAAAAAGGTCGGCAGCTTGTTTTGTGTTAGCAGATAAAAGCATTATTACAGTGGCTGGAGTTGCTGAAGATGTTTTGGTGAACATTAAAGGGCTCACATTTCCCACTGATTTTTATATCTTGGAGATGCCTTATAATGATTCAGATAAGCCATCATCGATCCTACTTGGAAGACCATTCTTGAAGACATCAAAATTCAAATTGGATGCTTTTTCAGGAACATACTACTTTGAAATAGATGGCCGCATAGTGATCTTCAATCTGAATGGAGTCATTAACAACCCCCAGAAGATTGTTCTATCTTCCAGTGTGATGTCATAGACGAAAGTATGGCTGAAGTTCAAAAAGAAGAGTTTGAAGAGAGGCACACTGGACAAGGTCCGAGTGTGGGGACCCTCTTAACTGACAGTGAGGGCACTTCGCCATTTTCACGAGCTCCAGATAATCCAGAGCCTGCCCATTATCAAAAATTAGAATTGAAACCTCTTCCTCCACACCTCAAATATGCTTATCTCGAGGACGAGCAGAAGCTTCCGGTTATTATTGTAAGAGAACTGACTACTCAACAAGAAAAGCAGCTACTTGATGTGCTAAGGAAGCATAAGAAGGCAATTGGGTGGAGTTTGGCAGACATAGTGGGAATCAACCCTCAAGTATGCGAGCACAGAATATTTTTAAAAGAGGGAGCAAGACCTGTCTGTCAACCCCAGAGAAGATTGAATCCCACCATCTTGGAAGTTGTCAAGAAGGAGGTGACCAGACTATTGGAGGCCGGTATCATATATCCCATTTCAGACAGTGAATGGGTAAGCCCAGTACAAGTGGTGCCCAAGAAGTCCGGAGTCACTAACGTGAAGAATGAGCATGGAGAGCTCATAGCAACTAGAGTTCAGAATGCTTGGAGAGTCTGTATTGACTACAGGCGTCTCAACCAAGCTACCCGTAAGGATCACTACCCACTTCCATTCATTGATCAAATGCTGGATCGCCTGTCAGGTAAATCACATTACTACTTTCTAGATGGTTACACAGGTTATTTCCAGATTCATATAGCTCCTGAGGATCAGGAAAAGACTACTTTTACATGTCCTTTTGGGACCTATGCTTATAAAAGAATGCCCTTTGGCTTGTGCAATGCACCAGCTACTTTTCAAAGGTGCATGATGAGTCTTTTCTCTGATCTTATTGAGGACTGTATGGAAGTTTTTATGGACGATTTTAGCATTTATGGTGATTCTTTTAACCTTTGCTTAGATGGATTATCTAGAGTATTAGATAGATGTGTTAATACAAACTTTGTATTGAATTTCGAAAAATGCCATTTTATGGTAAAGCAAGGGATTGTATTAGGACATGTGGTATCTAATAATGGCATTTCTGTAGACCCAACAAAGGTGAATGTTATTTCTAGTTTACCTTACCCCTCTTCTGTGAGGAAAGTCCGTTCGTTCCTTGGCCATACAGGTTTCTACAGGAGATTTATTAAGGACTTTAGTAAGGTGGCACTACCCTTATCCAGATTACTGCAGAAGGATATTGAGTTCGAGTTCCGTGAGGATTGCAAACAAGCGTTTGATAAGCTGAAGACTGCTCTAACGCAAGCCCCAATTGTGAGAGGACCAGACTGGAACCAACTGTTTGAAATCATGTGCGATGCTTCCAACCATGCAGTAGGAGCAGCGCTGGCTCAGCGTGAAGGTAAGGATCCTTTTGTTATTGCCTATGCGTCTAAGACTTTAGACACTGCCCAGTCCAATTATACTACTACTGAGAAAGAGCTACTTGCTATTGTTTTTGCTCTGGATAAATTCTGGGCTTATTTACTTGGTACTAGAGTAGTAGTGTATTCGGACCATGCAGCTCTAAAGTATCTATTAGCTAAAACGGAATCCAAACCAAGACTTATACGTTGGATACTGCTGTTACAAGAATTTGATTTAGAAATAAAGGATAGGAGTGGTTATCAAAATTTAGTAGCAGACCACTTGAGTCGCCTTGAACATATTAAGGATGATTCTACTCCTATAGATGATAATTCTCCTTTTGATAACCTACGAGCAGTATCTGAGGTAGTCCCTTGGTATGCACCTGTTGCTAATTATTTAGTTAGCCGCACATTTCCTCAACATTTTTCTAAACATCAAAGAGACAAGCTGAAAAGTGAGTCTAAATATTATATATGGGATGACCCATATTTATGGAGATGTAGCGCTGACCAGATAATTAGACATTGTGTGCCTCAATCAGAATTCCAGTCCATTTTAGAGGGCTGTCACTCATCTGAGAGTAGATGACATTTTGGCCCTCAACGAACAGCTAGAAAGATCTTAGACTGTGGATTCTGGTGGCCTACTCTTTTTAGAGACGCTGCTGAGTTTTGTAAATCTTGTTACCCATGCAAAAAATTTGGTAACATATCCAAGAGGGATGAGATGCCTCAACAATATATTCTTTTCAGTAAAATTTTTGATGTTTGGGGCATTGACTTCATGGGTCCATTTCCAAATTTTAGTGGATATTTTTATATATTGTTAGCTGTGGATTATGTTTCCAAATGGTTGGAAGCAATTCCTACCCGCACTGATGATGCTAACACTGTTGTTTCCTTTGTGAGAAACCATATTATATGCTGCTTTGGATCACCACGAGCGATCGTGAGCGATCAAGGCACCAATTTTTGTAACAAGAGACTAACAGGATTGATGAAGAAGCATTGAATAATCGATAAAGTTGCAACAGCTTACCATCCCCAAACTAATGGGCAAGTCGAGGTGTCGAACAGAGAAATTAAGCGAATCTTGCAAAAGATAGTGAAGCCTCATAGAAAAGACTGGAGCACCAGGCTACAAGATGCACTGTGGTCATACAAGACACCCATTGGGATGAGTCCCTTCCGCTTGGTTTATGGAAAAGCTTGTCACCTCCAGTTGAAATAGAACACAGAGCCTTCTGGGCAGTTAAGGAGTGCAACATGAGAATTGAGAATGCTGGAGCTGAAAGAAAGTTGCAACTGCAGGAACTGGAGAACCTTCGCCTGGAAGCTTATGAGAACTCCAGAATATACAAGGAAAAGATGAAAGTTGTGCATGATCAAAACATCAAGAAGAGAGAGTTCCAACTTGGAGATTTTGTTCTCCTTTACAAATCTCGACTAAGGCTCATGCCCGGTAAGTTGAGATCAAAATGGGAAGGTCCATACAGAATAGAGAAGGCTGAACTGTACGGAATCACCTAAGCCATCCTTCAAGCTCTGAACTTATTAAGATTAATGGACAATGCTTGAAGCTATACCATGGTGAGAAGGTGCAGAAAAATAAGGAACTTGAGATCTTCTGCTTGGAAGACCCCCACATCGCAGCAGATTGAGCTATTGGAGCGTCCAACTTACGGACGTAAAAGCAAAGTGCTTGGTGGGAGAAAACCCACCGCGGTATGATCGTTCTTTTCTTCATTTTTAGTTTTTCTTCTTTAATAACTCTTCTCTTTATTAGTGCTTTCGTGCTCTTTCAATTACATGTCTTTATCTTTCCTTAAAAAAAAATTTCGCCGCGCGACGCGATCGCTCCATCGACGCGTCCGCGTGGCTGGGGGAGTAAAGAAAAATAAAAATGAACAGAAAGTTACGCAGGAAGAGCGCTGGAGTCGTGCCAAGGGCACAAATTACCCCACGCGACCGCGTAGCTGACGCAACCGCGTCGCATGGAAATCATGGCCTCCCACGCGACCGCGTGCCCCACGCGGCCGCGCGCCCTGAGTTTTCGACGTAAAAGGGTGCACATCAACATTTTGTGTGAGAGTGATGCTGGATTGGTGCTGGAAGCACAATCCTTGTCACACGACCGCGTCGCCAACGCGGCTGCATCGCCGATGCAGCCGCGTCACCCATTTTATGACGCGCATTCATGCGATCGCGTGACCCACGCGATCGCGTCACCCCAATTTGGCAATTGAATTAAATTGAACAGAGAGTTGTGCTGGAGCGAGGCTGCACTCGCGCCAGACGCATAACATGGGTCACGCGACCGCGTGACCGGCGCGATCGCGTCCCCCTCCCTGACGCGCACCTACGGGAACGCGTGCCCCACGCGGCCGCGTCGCATGCGCCGCACAGCTCAACCAAAAATTGCCACATATCTTATCTTCTTCTCCTCTAAATCCTAATTTTTCTTTTCCCTCATTCTTTCTTCCTTCCCCCTCCCCCTTTCTATCTCACCTTTCACTCTATCTCTCTCACCATCATTAACAAGGTTTTAACTTCTTCTTCCTTCTTCTCTTTACTATCATTCTTATTATATTATGTATATATATTATTATTTTCTTTTTCTTTTCTTTTTTCTTTTCAAATTTTTATTTTTCTTCTTCTTCTTTTCTTTTCTTTACATGGTGTTAGAAACCTTTTGAGTCATCATCCCTCATTATATGCTTGTGGATTATTGCAAATTATTTGACAATTATTTTTCTCCCATTTAAGGGATTGCTTGCATGTTCATCTTCATATTTTCTATACCCTATCCACCATGCATGCTATGTGTTTGTGAAAAAGCCCATGTGGCATTATGCACTTCTCTATGTTACTATACTATTCAATGCTTGCTTTTCACAACATTCCCTTATTATTTTATTAATTGAATTCAATTGTCAATACAAACGTGATGGTTTGTTACAAAGTAATGCTTGGTCTATACTACTCATGCCCTTTGCCAGCATGCCAATAAACACCTTGCATTCACTTGTCTTTTTATGCACTAGCTATTTCCCATTGATGGCTTTTCATATGTACTTGAGAGCATGTGTTAATGTCATCTACATTTTACTGTGCATCATTCACCCTCTTTTCTGTTTCCTTCCTTGCTGTATCTCTCTTTAAATTTAATTTTCTTTCTCTTCCCTTCTTTCAGGATGGCCACCAAGAAAGGAAAGGAGAAAGCAACTTCCAGACCACCAGCAAGAAGAGGAACTAAAAGAGCATTAGTGGCAGAGCCTTCTTCAACCGCAGTCAAGCCCTCAACAAAACGAGTCAAGAGGATAATAAAGGTTGACGAATAGGAGAAAGCCTTTCCAGCAAAGGACACTGCACGATTTTCCAATCGCTACTGTGAGCAGATGTTCCCTATCCTGGCAGAAAGGAACTATAACAATGAATACCTTCTTATCCTCCCGTCCAATATTGCCACCTTTGTTGAGCCACAAATTGAGCGAAGACAATGGGGTTTCCTACGGAAACAGCCAAGGTAGGTCAATCTTTCTTGGGTAGTTGAGTTCTACTCCAACTTCTACATGCCGACCCTGCAGTCTGTTTATGTCCGGCAGAAGCAAGTCCCCATCACAGAAGAGGCCATTTAGCAAGCTCTGAGTCTTCCCTCTATTCCAGCAGGAATGGACGCTTTTCAAGAAGCCGCCCTTCAGCGCCAGAGATACCAATTTGATTGGGACTCTGTTCTCCGAGTTATCGCATTACCTGGAAGCCGTTGGATCTACGGATACCACCGTACCCGCCCTAAGGGAATCTTGGCTTAAGCACTTACCTTGGAGGCTCGCGTATGGGCACAGATCATGTCCCATTACATCTTTCCGAGCACTCATGAGTCCTCTTTCACTGCAGACATCGCTGTTCTACTATGGTGCATCCTTACAGACCAACCTCTGAATCTCTCAAGACATATCCGGAATGCTATGGAACACGTACAAATTGCGGGCAACTTACCTTTCCCTGCTTTGGTCTCAGATCTTGTCTCAGCAGCTGGAGTCTCCTTCAGAGCTGGGGACACCAAAGCCATGCTTCCACGGAATGATCAATATGTCCCTAACGGGAAATACCTCAGACTCTCAGCAGCCACTACAAGCCTTCCTATTGCTCCAGTTGCAGATAATCCTTCTTCAACACGACAAGCATCTACAACTGAGAAATTGCTCCAGCAGATAATCGAACGGTTGGATTGGCAAGAATAGAAAGCAAAGATGAGAGAGCACCGTAACGAGCGCCGATTCAAACACCTCAAGGAGCTACTCAAGGGACGCTTCAGAGACTCAGACACCCCGGACTCCACTTCCTTTACTAGCACAGGGAGCCATGACGGTCCCGATGATGGAGATACTGCTACCAGCCCACCCCTGTTTATGACAGATGGCACCGAGGACGGTGCAAAGCCTTTAGTATGGGGAGGTCGGTCAGTACCTGACTTTCGGAGGTAAATTCTCTTCTCTGGCACCAATAATTAGGATATTTTAGTTATATTTTCTTTCTTTTATAGAACAGAATAAATTGCATAGGTTAGAATAGTTGCATGCATGTTCTACTTGATTGAAAAGACAATAAGTTTTTTTTAAAAATCTATCTTTGGAATAAAATTTCACTAATTTTTCAAAATTTTTATGATAAATCTGCTTGAGTTGTATTTGGAACATGATGTTTGAGCTAAAGAACACACATCCTGTGAAAGATTTGAGCCTTTATGTATGGTTACATTATTTAACCATAATTATTTTATTCTTGTGTGTTTACTTCTATATGATTGTAATCTATATTTTGTTTTATCTTATATGTCCAATATTTATTATATTTACATGCTTGCACATGATTGAGGCCATTATTTGTTTAAACTCACTTATCCAAATCAAGCCTACCCTTTTCAATTACCCTTGTTAACCACTTTGAGCCTTTAAAACCCCATTTGTTCTATATTTTACCACATTACTAACCTTAAGCTGAAAAACAATTGCATATCCCAAATTGAATCTTTGGTTAGCTTAAGATAGAATTGTGTGCTAGTTATGTATGGGAAATTGTGGGAACAAAAGTTGTTAAGGGGATGTATCATGAAAATTTAAAGGGAATTTGGATACCTATTCATGTGAAACTATAAGAATCAAAAATCTATGTGCATTGATAAGCTTTATTTATTTTAATTCAAAAAAAAAAAGATGATAAACAAATAAATAAGGGGACAAAATTACACCAATGTTAAATTCAGAATTCAAAGATCAATGCACATATGATAGAATTAAAATACAAAGTTGAAACATGAGTATGGGTTGAAAAAGGGAATTACGGGTAGCTAGGCATGAATTTAAAACTATATAGAATATATGTATATTACGAGAGAGCTTAGGTTAATTAAAGATTCAATTTATAAAGCTCACTTAGCCATATGTATACCCTTACCTGCACCTTGGCCCCATTACAACCCTGAAAAGACCTCATGATGTTTGCATTGGTATATTAACTGTTGTTGATTGGTTAGGAGAAAAACAAAAGTTAGAAAACATGACTAGAGAAGAATAGAGTGATTACCTTATACACTAGAGATTAGAGCGTACATACATTATCAATGAGGGTTCAATGCTTGAATTTTCATGTTTCCTGCTTTTATAAGCTATCTTCTTGCACTTTTATCGGTTTTATTGTATAATGATAGACTTAGTGGAATTTGATTTGTAATTATTTTGAAGGGCTTATTTACTTTTGATCAAGTGGACAATAATCATATAGTTGCATTTATTTATATATGTAGGATTGCATTGCATTTCATGAGTTTCTACATGTTCATACTTATTTCCTTGTCTCCATCAATTTAGCATGAGGACATGCTAATGTTTAAGTGTGGGGAGGTTGATAAACCACTATTTTATAGTTTATATTGTGTTTAATTGTGTGGTTTTGTCGTGATCCTTACCCACTTATTCATCAATTTAGCATGCATTTAGATTTCCTTCCTAAATTCAGTACATGTTTGAAAATTGCTTCCTAGAGACTTTAATTATTTAATTTTAATTCTCCTTTATTCCATTCGATGTCGTGATCTGTGTGTCAAGTGTTTCAGGTTTTATAGGGCATGAATGAGATGGAGATTAGAGAGGAAGCTAGCAAAAATGGAAGGAACACAAGAATTTGAGGAGATAACTAGCGAGAAGTGACGCGGTCGCATGGCTCACGCGACCGCGCGAAGGAACACAAATCGCAGTGACGCGGCCGCATGGCTTGCGCAGCCGCACGAATTGGAAAGCGCAAGTGACGCGGTAGCATGGACGACGCGAACGCGTGGAGAGGAAAAAGCGCAAGCGACGCGTCCGCATGGATGACGCAATCACGTGACATGTGCGATCTGCATAATCTGCAGGATTCGCTGGGGGTGATTTTGGACCTTATTTCGGCCCAGTTCTCGGCCCAGAACAGCAGACTAGAGTCAGAGAATATGCAGAAACAACAGACATTCATTCAGTAGTTTTTAGATCTAGTTTTACTCTCTTAGGTTTTTCTCTCAAGGTTTTTAGGATTCTAATTTTAAATTGATCTGAGCATTGGAACATTGAGAAGAGTTATTTCCCTTATCAAGATTTCGTCATTCTAGTTTGTTTTCTTAACTTGGTTTTATTCTTCCATGTTCTTTACTTTGTTCAATTTTGTATTTGAATGCTTTTATGATTAATTAATGCAAGGATTATTTTTTTTTAATTTAATTTCAATTCCAATAATCATGTCTTCTTTTAATTCCCCTTCATGTGCTATGGATTCTTTATTTACAATGCGTTAGTAGTTTCCTTACATGATAGGGAGTTGATTAAAAGGAACTCTTGAGTTGGAAGGATTGAAGAAAAAATTTTTAGTTGGGTTAAATGTTGGATTGCTATCCTGTCACCAACGCCAATCCCTTTGAACTAAGTGGGTTGCAACTTGTGAACAGATCTGGCATTCCAACCTGTTTGACTTTCCCTTACCTAGTAAAGGATAACCAAACAGAGTAACCGTTAATTATAAATCAATCTTAAAAATCACTCCATCAATGATAGAGATTCTAGCTAATCAATTCCCAGTCAAGGCTTTTATTTATATTATTTAAAATTCCTCAATTTAAATTCCAATTTACTTAGCTCAACTTCTTGGAACATCTGATTAATAAAACAACACACTTTTCTGCAACTCGTTGGGAGACGACCTGGGACTTAAAACTCCCAGTAATTTTAATTTAAACTCTCTATGACATATTTCTAAATTGATAGGCAGATTTTCAGTGAGTTAAGAACTATACTTGCAACGTAACCATTTTAATAAATTTTTAATTCACCAGCTTCTGCTTCCCATCACTGCGGGTTGAGTGTAGTACCACTCTCTTGCCTTTCCATCAAGAGAGAATGGGAAGGCTTTTAATAGAATAGAAGTTTCATCTGCACCATCACGCCTGATAGTAGAACAGGCTGCTTGGAAATCCCTAAGGTGCTTGATAGGCTCTTGAGCAGGTAAGCCATGAAACTTAGGCATCAAGTTGAGCAGTTCAGTCTTTATTTCTAAATCTGTAGCCACTGCTGAGTGATGCGCTTGAAACGGTTGCATTGTAAAATCAGGGGCTCCAGCCTCCTGGATAGTAACTCTCCTAGGTGCTGCCATGTCACCTGCACGTAAATCAACTGAATCAGTAGAACGGGGGCTTGTTTCTTCCTTACGTGACGTTTCAGATTCGCCCTCGGGGAGGACTAACCGACGCCGAGCTTGCCTTATACGTGAAATAGTTATTTCAATCTCAGGATCAAATACTGGCAAGCTTGGATCCGGAAATGAACGCGTCATTTAATAAAAAAAACATGCAGCTCATAGTAGCAAAATAAAATAAAATGCAAATAAATAAATTCCAATCAATAACTTAGAACTCTATTGTAACTCCCCGGCAACGGCGCCAAAAATTGATGTTGCTGAAATTGGTGAGTTAAGAAATTATTATAAGAGATGCGTTGCAAGTATAGTTCTTAACCAACCAAAAATCCGCTTATCAATTTAGAAGGGTTTGTCATAAAATTAGAATTGAAATACTGGGAGTATGAATCCTAGGTCGTCTCCTAACGAGTTGCAGAAATGTGTGCTATTTTATTAATCAGATGTTTTTTAAAATGGTTTGAATTGATAAACAGGAAATTAAATCAGAGAATTTATGAAATTTAAATAAAATCCTTGACCGGGAGTAGATTAGTTGGAAGCCCTATCCTTGATGGAGTTTTCCCAAGATCAAAGTGATAATTGAAGGTTGCCTGCTCAGTTATCCTTTACCAGATAAAGAAAAGTTAAGCAAGTTGGAAGTCAGTTTCTATTCACAAGTTCTAATCCTCTCCCTTGGGAAGGACTAGTGTCAGTGATTAGATGGCGACCCAACGCTAAACCCAACTATAATTTTACTCTTGAGCATTCCAACTCAAGGTCCTCCTTTCAATCAACTCCCAATCAAGTTATGGAACTACTCGCTCATTATGAATGTAAATTTTGCAAAATAAAAAGGGAAATAAAGAAAGACATGATAAATAATAATCAAAAGGATCAATTAAAAATAAAAATAGTTCTTGTATTAATAAATTCTAAAAATAATCCAATAGTAACTCTGAATAAATTAAGGATATAAAAGAGTAAGTGACAAGTAAGGAAACAAACTAGAATGACGAAGTCTTGATGGAGGTAATAACTCTTCTCAATATCCCAATCCAAAAAAGCAATAAAAATCAAAATCCTAAGAATTATGAATGTGCAGAGAGAAAACCTAGAGGAGGAGTAAAATCAGATCTAAAACTGAAATTATGCGGAATGAATGTTGTTCTTGGTCTCTGCATGTTCCCTGGCTCTAATATGCTTTTCTGGGCCAAAAATTGGGTCAAATCATGGCCCAAAATCGCCCCAGCAAATTCTGCAGATTCTGCAGATCACGCATGTCACGCGATCGCGTCATCCACGCGGTCGCGTCATCCAGCGTTTTGCCTTGCTATGCGTGCGCGTCGTCCACGCATTTGCATCACTCTTGCAGCTTCCAATTCACGCGTTCGCGTCAGGCACGCGAGCGCATCACTGCAATTTCCTCTAATTTGCGCGGTCGCGTGAGCCATGCGTCCGCGTCACTTCTCGCTGGTCATCTCGTCAATTTCTTGTGTTCCTTCCATTTTTGCAAGCTTCTTTTGTAATCTCCAAGTCATTCATGCCCTATAAAACCTAAAACACTTGACACATAGATCACGGCATCGAATGGAATAAAGGAGAATTAAAATACATAATTAAAAGTCTCTAGGAAGCTTATTTTCAACCATGGAGTAATTTTGGGAAGGAGTTATAAATACATGCTAATTTAATGAATAAGTGGGTAAAGATTTGATAAAATGAACAATTAAACACAATGTAAATATAGGCGCCATCCTTGCGAACGCGTACCCCACGCGTCTGCGTCGCTTGCGCCGCACAGCTTATCCTAATCTGCCAAAATATCTTATCTTTCTCCTCCCCAAATCCTACTTTTTTCTTTTCCCTCCTTCTTTCTTTTTTCCCTTTTCTTCCTCCTTCCTTCTTTCTCACTTTCTACTTTCTCTCTCTCTCACCACCATTATCAAGGTTTTTCTTTTCTTCTTCCTTCCTTACTTTTCTATTCTTCTTTTTATTTTATGTTTTCTTCTTCCTTTCTTTTTCTTTTTACTTGCATTATCCATATTTTCTTTTTCTTTCTTTTTCTTTTAATTGGTGTTGGAAATTTATTAGGGTCATTATTATTCCTTATGATTTGTTTGTGGATTGTTAAGGACTTGTTTGGCAATTATATATTAATTTTTAAGGGTTGCTTGCATGTTCAATTCAATACTTTCAATAGCTTATTCACCATGAATGCTATGTGCTTGTGAAAACGCCTGTATGGCATTGTGCACTGTTTTTTGATTTCTTTTATCCTACTACTCTAAAATGTTTGCTTTTCACAACACCCTTTTTCGTATCATATTAATTCAATATAATTGTCATTACAAACAGGTTATTAGTTTGAAAGGCTTGGTAATCTAACTAGGACATTAAATGCTTGATCTATGCTACTCATGCCTTTGCCTGCATGCCAATAAACACCTTGTATTTAATTGTCATCGTATGTACTTGCTATATTTCCATTGTTGATCTCTCATATGTAGTCATGACCATGTGTTTACATCATTCATCTTTTAATGTGCATTAATTACCACCTTCCCCGCCCTCTTCCCTGCTCTTACCCTTGACATTTTAACATACTTTCTCTTTTCTTTCTTTTAGGATGGCCACCAAGAAAGGCAAGGAGAAAGCTACTCCTAAATCAACAGTAACAAGGAGAGGAACCAAACGAGCATTAGTGGCAGAGCCATCTTCAACTGCGGTTAAACCCTCAACAAAAAGAATTAAGAGGATTAAAAAGGATGATGAGAAAGAGAAAGCCTTCCCAGCAAAGGACACTGCACGATTTACCAATCGCTACTATGAGAAGATGTTCCCCATCCTGGCAGAAAGGAGTTTCAACAACGAATACCTTCTTATCCTCCCGACCCGTATTGCTGAATTTGTTGAGCCGCAAATTGAACGAAGACAATGGGATTTCCTTCAGAGACAGCCACGGCAGGTTAATCTTTCCTGGGTAGTTGAGTTCTACTCTAATTTCCACCTGCCAACCCTGCAGTCTGTCTATGTCCGTCAGATGCAAGTCCCCATTACAGAAGAGGTCATTCAGCGAGCTTTAGATCTTCCCCCTACTCCAGAAGGACTTAACGCATTTCAAGAAGCCTCACTCAAGCGCCAAATGTACCAATTTGACTGGGATGTTGTTCTCAGAGTTATCGCACTACCTGGTAGCCGATGGATCTACGGATACCATCGTTCCCATCCTAAGGGAATATCGACTTCCGCACTTACCTTGGAGGCTCGTGTATGGGCACAGATTATGTCCCATTACGTCTTTCCGAGCACCCACGAGTCCTCCTTCACTGCAAACATGGCCGTTCTACTATGGTGCATCCTTACAGACCAGCCTCTGAACCTACCAAGACACATCTGTAATGCCATGGGACACGTACGAATTGCGAACAACTTACCTTTTCCCGCCTTGGTTTCAGATCTCGTCTCAGCAGCCGGAGTCTCTTACAGAGCTGGAGATACCAAAGCCATGCTCCTACGGGATGATCAGTACGTCCATAACGGAAAATATATCAGACCTCCAGTAGCCACTACAAGCCAGCTTACTTAACCGGCTGAAGGCATTCCTCCTTCAACACCACAAGCTCCTACAACCACCCAACTGCTCCATCAGATACTTGAAAGGTTGCATCGGCAAGAATGCAAAGCAAAGCTAAGAGAGCGCCGAAACAAGTGCCGATTCATATACCTCAAGGAGCTACTTAAGGGAAAATACAGAGACCCAGACACCCCGGACTCCACTTTGTTTACCAACACAGGGAGCCATGACGGTCCCCACTGTGGAGATACTGCTACCAGCCCACCTTTGTTCCTGACAGATGGCACCGAGGACGGTGCAAAGCCTTAAGTGTGGGGAGGTCGGTCAGTACCTGACTTCCGGAGGTAATTTCTCTTCCTTAACACCAATAAAATAGGATATTTAGTTAGTTTTTCTTTTGTAGAATAGGATAAATTGCATAGTAATAGGTTAGTTGCATGCATGTTCTACTTGATTGAAAAGATAATAAGTTTCTTCTAAGACCCTATTTTTAGAACAAAATTTCACTAATTTTAATCAAAACTTTTATGTTAAATTTGCTTGAAGTTATATTTGGAACATGGTTTTTGAGCTAAAGAACACACAACCTGTGAGACTTTGAGCCTAAATACATGGTTACATTATTTAACCATAATTATTTTATTCTTGTGTGTTTACTTCTTTATGATTGTAACCTATATTTTGTTTCATCCTATATGTCCAATGTTTAATATATTTATATGCTTGCATATGATTGAGGCCATTATTTGTTTAGCTCACTTATCCAAATTAAGCCTACCCCTTAAATTACCTTTGTTAGCCACTTTGAGCCTTTAAATCCCATTTTTTCTTTATTTTACCACATCACTAGCCTTAAGCGGAAAAACAATTATATATCCCAATTGAATCTTTAGTTAGCTTGAGATAGAATTGTGTGTTAATTGAGTATGGGAAGATTGTGGGAACAAAAGATAATAAGTGAATGTGTCATGATAATATAATGGGAATTTGGGTACCTACTCAGGTAAAACTATAAAAGAAAAATTTAAAAATTCTATGTGCATTGATAAGCTGTGTTTATTTTAATGTTATATATATATATATATATATATATATATATATATATATATATATAATAAATTTCAAAAAAATATTCAATAAATAAATAAGGGGACAAAATTACCCCAACGCTAAGTTAAAATTCAAGGATCAATGCATATATGATAAAATTAAAATAAAAGTTGATACATGAGTAAGGAATATGAAAGGGAAATTTTGGGTTGCTAGGTGTGAAATTTAAGTTATAAAGAATATATATGTGTGTTAGGTGAAAGCTTGGGTTAATTAAAGATTCAATTTATAAGCTTACTTAGCCATATATGTACCCTTACCCTTACCTTGGCCCCATTACAACCTTGAAAATACCTCATGATGTTTGCATTGGTGCATTAAATGTTGTTGATTGGTTAGGTGAAGAACAAAAAATAGAAAGCATGATTAGGGAAGGATAGAGTGATTACCCTATACACTAGAGAGACTAGAGCATACATACATCATCAGTGAGGGTTCAATGCTTAAATTTTATGTTCCCTACTTTCATGAGCTACCTTCTTGCAATTTTATCTGTTGTTACTATATAGATTGAATTAGTGAAATTTGATTTGTGATTGTTTTGAAGAGCTTATTTGCTTTTAACCAAGTGGACAAGAATCATATAGTTGCATTCATTGTATAGGTTGCACGGCATTGCATGAGTTTTACATGTTCCTACTCATTTATTTTATCTCCTTCAACTAAGCATGAGGACATGCTAATGTTTAAGTGTGGGGAGGTTGATAAACCATTATTTTATGGTTTACATTGTGTTTAATTGTGTGGTTTTATCAAATCTTTACCCACTTATTCATTAAATTAGCATGTATTTACAACTCCTTCCCAAAATTACTCCATGGTTGAAAAGAAGATTCCTAGAGACTTTTAATTATGTATTTTAATTCTCCTTTATTCAATTCGATGCCGTGATCTTTGTGCAAGTATTTCAGGTTTTATAGGGCATGAATGACTTGGAGATTGGAAAAGAAGCTTGCAAAAATGGAAGGAACACAAGAAATTGACGAGATGACCAGCGAGAAGTGACGCGGACGCATGGCTCACGCGACCGTGCGAATTAGAGGAAATTGCAGTGACGCGCTCGCGTGCCTGACGCGAACGCGTGAATTGGAAGCTGCAAGTGTGATGCGAATGCGTGGACGACGCGCACACATGGCAAGGCAAAACACTGGATGACCTGACTGCGTGGATGACGCAATTGCGTGACAAGCGCGATCTGCGGAATCTGCAGAATTCGCTGGGGGCGATTTTGGGCCATGATTTGACCCAATTTTCGGCCCAGAAAAGCATATTAGAGCCAGGGAACATGCAGAGGCCAAGAACAACATTCATTCCACATAATTTTAGTTTTAGATCTGATTTAACTCCTCCTCTAGGTTTTCTCTCTGCACATTCATAGTTCTTAGGATTTTGATTTTTATTGCTTTTTTGGATTGGGATATTGAGAAGAGTTATTACCTCCGTCAAGACTTCGTCATTCTAGTTTGTTTCCTTACTTGTCACTTACTCTTTTATATCCTTAATTTATTCAGAGTTACTATTAGATTATTTTTAGAATTTATTAATACAAGAACTATTTTTATTTTTAATTGATCCTTTTGATTATTATTTATCATGTCTTTCTTTATTTCCCTTTCTTATTTTGTGAAATTTACATTCATAATGAGCGAGTAGTTCCATAACTTGATTGGGAGTTGATTGAAAGGAGTACCTTGAGTTGGAATGATCAAGAGTAAAATTATAGTTGGGTTTAGCGTTGGGTCGCCATCTAATCACTGACACTAGTCCTTCCCAAGGGAGAGGATTAGAAATTGTGAATAGAAACTGACTTCCAACTTGCTTAACATTCCTTTATCTGGTAAAGGATAACTGAGCAGGCAACCTTCAACTATCACTTTGATCTTGGGAAAACTCCATCAAGGATAGGGCATCCAACTAATCTACTCCCGGTCAAGGATTTTTTTTAAATTACATAAATTCTCTGATTTAATTTCCTGTTTATCAATTCAAACCATTTTAGAAAACATCTGATTAATAAAATATAACACCTTTCTGCAACTCGTTGGGAGACGACCTGGGATTCATACTCCCAGTATTTTAATTCTAATTTTGTGACAACCCCTTCTAAATTGATAAGCAGATTTTTGGTTGGTTAAGAACTATACTTGCAACGCATCTCTTATAATAATTTCTTAACTCACCAATTTCTGCCACGTCACTACACCATCATGAATAATACTCTATACAAAAGAGGGATTTCAACACCACTATTAAAATGCATGCCGACTTCCAATACAAAATAAGTTTTAGAAGAAGTACAAAGTGGCATCCGTGGCAACCATCTTAGAGCACAGGCACTTACCAAAAAAGTACTCCGAGCCGGATTTTATTGGCTGACTTTACAAAAAGAAGCAACAGAATTTGTGAAGACATGTTCACCATGTCAGAAACATACCAAATTTCACATCGCCCCGCCAGAGGAACTCATCAGCGTAACCTCACCCCGGCCATTCGCAAAATGGGGACTCGATCTTCTCGGACCTTTCCCTCAAGGATCAAGACAAGTCAAATTCCTCATAGTGGGGGTAGACTATTTCACAAAATGGATCGAGGCGGAACCCCTAGCTAATGCCACTGCTCAAAGAAGTCGAAAATTTCTATATAGAAACATTGTCACAAGGTTTGGGGTCCCATACTCTATAACCACAGACAATGGCAGTCAATTTACAGATGCAGGCTTCCGAAAGTTGGTGGCCGATTTGAACATAAAACACCAATTCACATCCGTAGAACACCCCCAGGAAAATGGACAAGCAAAAGCTGCTAACAAAGTCATATTAGCCGGGCTAAAATCGAGATTACAGGATGCAAAGGGAGCCTGGGCCGAAGAGCTCCCACAAGTCCTATGGGCATATCGGACAACTCCACACTCCACCACAAAGGAATCACCCTTCCGATTAGCTTACGGAATGGAGGCAATGATCCCAGTGGAGGTCGAAGAAGGGTCGCCCAGATTGATTCACTACAATGAAGAGGCCAACTCCCAACTCCAAAGGGAAGAACTCAACCAACTTCCAGAAATCCGAGAAAGAGCTCGGATCAGGGAAGAGGAATTAAAACGTCGAATGACTTCAAGATACAATCAAAAGGTAGTGCCACGAGGTTTCGTCGAGAACAACCTCATTCTAATCCGAAATAATATCGGAACAACTCGACCTGGAGAAGGAAATTTGGCAGCAAACTGGAGAGGACCCTACCGAGTCATAGAAGCACTTGGAAAGGGCTACTACAGACTGTCCGAACTCGAAGGGCGAGAGCTTCCAAGGTCATGGCATGCCTGCAACCTACGAAGGTATTATAGTTAGAGGTAATCAGGATCTTAGGATAAGGTGCACTCTTTTTCCTGAAAAGGTTTTTTAACGAGGCACCAAGCCAAGATCTACAAACCGCCCGACTTAGAGGGAAAAACACCCACATGTATATATTTGAAGATTTTCTATCTTGAATAAAGCTTTTTCAGATTCTTTACAAATCTTCTTTTACAAGATGCATTAATCTAAAACGCAAAAATTCATCGCCCGATTATAAAGCTACAGATCGACAGAAAGTGAAAATCAAATTCACTACAAGATCACAGTAAAGACCAACAAAGATGAAAACCAAATTCATCAAAAGGTCGATCAAACGGGGATCAAACCTAATTTCTACGAAATCGGCAAAGATGAAAAGGCAACAAAACAGAACAATGCAAGAAGTTATCGAAAGTAATCCATGGAAAGGACCTGACGAGGTCTTAATAAAAATAGGTTGCTAAAAATAACTTAAAGACAGGCCGACGTATAGAAGTCGGACCAGTCGATCACAATAACCAAAGTTATAAAAAGTAAATCCCTGGAAAGAGGCCTGGCCAGCCTTAAAAAAGAAGATTGCTAGAAATATTATGTTTATATTATTCCTGTAAGCCGAAGTTCACTTACAGGGGCACCATTTCTGTAAGCCGAAGTTCACTTACAAAGGTGTTATTTTTGTAGGCCAAAGTTCACCTACAGAAAGTTGTTGTGCTGTGTTTAGACTATTCCTGTAAGCCGAAGTTCACTTACGAGAGTGCTATTTCTGCAGGCCGAAGTTCACCTACAGAAAATAAGCCATATCTAGGACTAGTTCCTAGGTAATGTCAGGCTGCAGGGTGTAAACCGACACGTGAGCTCATGGCCTGCATAGGACAAACATGCATCATACTTGGTTGCGCATTTCCTCTGTTATAATTTTTGTTTGAATGTATGCTTTCTTTGTTTTCAATCTATTCTTTGTCTCTGTGTTTTGTTTTCTTGTATTCTTTTGTTTGTGTTTTGCTTTCTATTTTCTCTATTTATCTGTTTCTTCTGTCTACTATTTCTCGATATTCTGCTATTTATCTGCTAAACAACACGGAATTAATGAACTTAACTAATAACCCCAACCCTACTAAGAACTCCCCAGTTCTTACCCCTTCTCTCTCCCTTCCCCCTTCAAATGGAAGCAAGAATTCCTTTCCGTAGTTCGCTGACAACCGTTTGCAAAAAGGATTCCACTCTAGGTAGTCTTCTGAGTCTAGAGTGAACTCTGTTTCTATTTATATGTATATACTGTGAGACCAGCCAACATCTGCACCCCGTTCGTATGTGCGCTTTAGCGTAAATCCTGTGTACGAGACTCCTGTTGTGTGGCTACTTGATGAGGTACTAGAGAGACGTTATATGGCAATGTCTGATCATGCAAAAGAGTAGTGGATGATGTTCTACCTTTTGCTGATTTTCCACCTGACTTGATTTTTGAAGACTTAGAATGTACTTTCCCTCGCTTTAGTAGTTTAGAGGGACTAGGTGAGTATAGAGTCTAGGCTAGCCTGGGCGCCAGCTTAGGGAGTTCTTGAACAGGTCAGGGCCTAGGATGTTGTATGTATATATATGTATATAGTTATTATCTAGCTATATCTAGGGGTGATCTAACTAAAAGTCTATACTTAAATAAAAGTTGGATCACTGAATGTTGTTGACTGCTTGTGATGTATTTATGTGTGGTTGTTTATAACTGTTTTATCTATTATCAGTTGTGAATTGATTATGAATGATTCCGTCTATTAATCCAAATATTTTCAAAAAAAAATAAAAAAATAAAAAAAATAATAAAAAAATACATCGCAAATTAACTACGCTTTTAACAACGAATTAGGCTCATATGATATATAATAGATAATAATTAGGAAGACAAATTGGTAGCGCTCAGTTTCTGGTATGATTTAGACATATTGAAAATTGGGTCATTACAATTTGCTATCAGTGCAGTTCGTTTCCAGTAGAGCCTGGGGAGTGGACTGACTATGCTTCGTTGCATACTCTGCTTGTGTGTCTCATGCTGTTAGGGTATCTTCTAGATACATTTGCCATGAATGTCTATGAGTGCTCATTTTGGGAATGTTCGTGCCTAGCTTGAGATATTAAGACTGATCACCTTAATATTGTTTGTTTGGTGTGGATAAGACCTCAATGACTGTGAATAGGCATGGTTTAATCGAGCTCCGAATGATGAATCGACGTGAGCCACAGTTATCTTCAAAGATGCTATGATCTTAATGGCTTTGGATGTGTGAGATTTGAATGCTATCAGCAACGGACCGATCTCTTCGTTAGGATGGCTTGAAGGAAATAGGCCGCTTGAAGAAGGATTCTTGCACGCGGCTGAAATTTTGAGGGCAAAATTTTATTTTAGGAGGGTAGAATGTAACAACCCTATTTTTCGAGTACGCGAGATCTTTTATGAAGGCATGGATTTCTCCGGAAGATCAGTAAAGGGAACACCTCTGATATATCATCAAGCATCTCAATCCTTATTGTCATTATGTCATCCTTAAGCTAGAACCTTTTCTGAGGCAAGCTCGATAACGCGGTCACGAAGAACCTTGTTTTTGAACCATATCGGTTAGGAGTTTTGATTCAGTTTTTTGTAAATATTCTCAGTTTAATGAACCGGACTCGATTCATGATAGAAGAGAGATAATAGTATAATATTAGTATTATATTAGTATTAGAAGATGATTGAATGATATTATAAGGTTACCTGGTCTGTTTTAGTTAAAAACAGAAAATCGGTTTAACCGGGTTTACGGTTTACTGGTGCAGCTTAGCACCAGCACTCTCTGATGAATTTAGCAATGCTAAGGCCTCATCATACATGTTCTATTCTCATAATAAATATGTTACTAGTGTCACTTATGCTAGTAGCTCAGAAAATAATTTTTAGAGATGTTTTTATAAGTGTTCCGATACACCTAGTTTTAGTAGTTATACACCTGAGATATTTTAATATTATTTTAATCCACTTCCAAGCAAACCAATCACAAATCACTTTACACCCCCAAGCCCTCCAAGGCTGTCTCATTTTATCATTTTGGCCAAAAATAACAACAGAGAAAAGAGAGAAATTTTCATGAACACTTAATCTTGAAAGCTTGATTTCTTCTGAACTAAAATTCAAATCAAAACTCCGATTTCACCAAAATGATCCTCTCTTCTTCCTCTACATAACCACGTGACTTATCAAGGATGGAAATAAGGTGAGATGGCTGTCTCCCTCCCTCTTCAATTCGGTTTTCAAGGAAACATGCTTAAACAAGTGTTTTCATGATGTTCTTCCTTAGATCTCTTGCTTAGCTTGACTTGTGGGGCAAAGATCTTTGATTTCCTGCATGTTTAAGGTGAGGATAACCTTCCTAAATGCTGCTAAAGTTTGTTTAGTTGATGGTTTAGAGTTTTAAAGTTGTTCTTGATGTGTTTTAGGAGGGAAAAGCCCTTTAAGAACACTTCAAAGAGTAACCGGATTTGGAGCAGCAAATCAAGGTAGGGTTTGACGAATTTAATCTTGATTGATTGTGTTTGAGTTGTGTGATTATGATATGGTTTGTCTGTGCTTGAAATTGATTGTTTGTATGAGTAATTCTTGTTGAAATTTTCGTGAAAATTTGATGAAATTTGATGGAATTCAAGCTATGAATGTATGTTCTTGTGGTTGTTGGAAAACGAAACCCTAGAGCTTAAATTGGGGTTCAATTTGTGTTAAAATAATGTAGAAAAGATGGGGTTTTAGTGGCTGGGAATTTATTTTGAATTTTGGTAAAAATCGGTTGCTGAAAAGACTGAAAAATGGGTAAAAACAGAGAAAGAATCTGAAGAATTTACGAAGAATACGAAGAACACTTTGAGTGTGATGAAGAACATTGAAGAACACCCTTTAGATCTTAGAAAGGGCAAGGAAGTAAATATTTTGGTGTTTGAGGGTTTATTTGGTAATTTCTGAAAGTTAGGGTGGTTAAAGTAGAAATATTAAAAGTTACGGGTGGTAAAAAGTGAATTTTAAAGGTTAAAGGTAAAGACAAGGTAATTTTCGAAAATTTAATGATAAAATAATAAATAGTAATAAAATATTAAATAATAATATTTAATTAAAAATAATATTTTAATAAAAATAATAAAATAATGCGGAAAAGGCAGTTTTCTGTAAAAGTTTTAGAAAGACAACTTTAAGTGCAGAATCTCATAATTACCTTCATAAAATTCTTAGGGAGTGGTAAGAACATATTAGTGAGGCAAAGATAAAAGAAAGATAAAAAGTTAAAGGAAAGATGAAAACCAAAGAAAAAGTCTGTAAAGTTTTAATGACAGAAAAATAGACAGAGATTAGTGAACGAACTAGGGCAACATAGTTAGTTCTTGAGTTC
Organism: Arachis hypogaea; assembly: GCF_003086295.3. Lineage (NCBI taxonomy): Eukaryota > Viridiplantae > Streptophyta > Magnoliopsida > Fabales > Fabaceae > Arachis > Arachis hypogaea. Next base: position 50,118,072 of record NC_092049.1, on the reverse strand, counting down.
CGACTAGGGTTAGGTATTATATGAAAAGTTAGAATGTTTCAGTATAGACTTAATAAACCTATACTTGGGACAGACTAACTATTCCTACCGAAATTTACATAAGCTTTAAATACATACGTTAAACAGAGAAATCAGAGCAGAGTAGAAAGACACAGAGAACAGAGTAATCAGAGCAGAGTAAAGAGACAATGTGAAAAGAGTAATATAACAAAGAAAATAGAAGAGAAGAGTATAAGAATAAAGAGTTAAGCCTTGTGGCATGATGTTCTGTTGTATGTTCATCTGCTGCTTTTCCATTGGCCCTAGAGGTCCTGTAGGCCCAAGTTCACCTACAGTGAGTTGTTATTCCTGTAGGCCGAAGTTCACCTACAGAGAGTTGTCATACCTGTAAGCCGAAGTTCACTTACAGGGGCGCCATTTCTGTAAGCCGAAGTTCACTTACAGAGGTGCTATTTCTGTAGGCCGAAGTTCACATACAGAAAGTTGTTGTGTTATGTTTATGTTATTCCTGTAAGCCGAAGTTCACTTACAGGGGCACCATTTCTGTAAGCCGAAGTTCACTTACAGAGGTGTTATTTCTGTAGGCCAAAGTTCACCTACAGAAAGTTGTTGTGTTGTGTTTACACTATTCCTATAAGCTGAAGTTCACTTACGGGAGTGCTATTTCTGTAGGCCAAAGTTCACCTACAGAGAATAAGCCATATCTAGGACTAGTTCCTAGGTAATGTCGGGCTGCAGGGTGTAAACCAACACGTGAGCTCATGGCCTGCATAGGTGGTACGCGGAATCGTGATTACACTTTAATTATGTAAAATTCATTGCTCTTTCTTTCCCTGGAAACGGCGCAAAAAACATGATGCCAAGACCATGGTTCAAAACTCCGTGTAACTAACCAGCAGGTGCACCGGGTCGTCCAAGTAATACCTTACGTGAGTAAGGGTCGAATCCCACGGAGATTGTTGGTATGAAGCAAGCTATGGTCACCTTGCAAATCTCAGTTAAGTTGACTCATATGGGCTACAATATATTATGTAAATAAAACATAAAGTAAGGATAGAAATACTTATGTAAATCATCGGTAGGAATTTCAGATAAGCGAATGGAGATGCTTTTCGTTCCACTGAACCTCTGCTTTCCTGCTATCTTCATCCAATCAGTCTTACTCCTTTCCATGGCTGGCTTTATGTGATACATCACCATTGTCAACGGCTACTTTCGGTCATCTCTCGGGAAAATGATCCAATGCCCTGTCACGGCACGGCTAATCGTCTGGAGGCATCACCCTTGTCAATGGCTTCATCTTATCCTCTCAGTGAAAATGATCAACGCACCCTGTCACGGCATGGCTATTCATCTGTCGGTTCTCGATCATGCTGGAATAGGATTTACTATCCTTTTGCATCTGTCACTAACGCCTTGCAATCGCGAGTTTGGAGCTCGTCACAGTCATTCATTCATTGAATCCTACTCGGAATACCACATACAAGGTTTAGACTTTCCGGATTCTCTTGAATGCCGCCATCATTCTAGCTTACGCCACGAAGATTCTGATTAGGAGATCTAAGAGATACTCATTCAGTCGAAGGTAGAACGGAAGTGGTTGTCAGGCACGCGTTCATAGGGAATGATGATGATTGTCATGTTCATCACATTCAGATTGAAGTACGAATGAATATCTTAGAAGCGAAATAAGATGAATTGAATAGAAAATAGTAGTACTTTGCATTAATCTTTGAGGAACAGCAGAGCTCCACACCTTAATCTATGGAGTGTAGAAACTCTACCGTGAAAATACATAAGTGAAAGGTCCAGGCATGGCCGAGATGGCCAGCCCCCAAAACGTGATCAATAGATCAAAAGATAATCCAAAGATCAAAGATGGTCAAAAAGACGTCTAATACAATAGTGAAAGGTCCTATTTATAATAAACTAGCTACTAGGGTTTACAAAAGTAAGTAATTGATGCATAAATCCACTTCCGGGGCCCACTTGGTGTGTGCTTGGGCTGAGCTTGAGTGTTGCACGTGTAGAGGTCCTTCTTGGAGTTGAACGCCAGCTTTTGTGCCAGTTTGGGCGTTCAACTCTGGTTTTGGCTCCTTTTCTGGCGCTGGACGCCAGATTTGGGCAGAAAGCTGGCGTTGAATGCCAGTTTACATCGTCTATTCTTCGCCAAAGTATGGACTATTATATATTGCTGGAAAGCCCTGGATGTCTGCTCTCCAACGCAATTGGAAGCGCGCCATTTCGAGTTCTGTAGCTCCAGAAAATCCACTTTGAGTGCAGGGAGGTCAGAATCCAACAACATCAGCAGTCCTTCTTTAACCTCTGAATCTGATTTCTGCTCAAGTCCCTCAATTTCAACCAGAAAATACCTGAAATCACAGAAAAACACACAAACTCATAGTAAATCCCAGAAATGTGAATTTAACATAATAACTAATGAAAATATCCCTAAAAGTAACAAGATCCTACTAAAAACATACTAAAAACAAAGCCAAAAAGCGTATAAATTATCCGCTCATCACAACATCAAACTTAAATTGTTGCTTGTCCCCAAGCAACTGAAAATCAAATAGGATAAAAAGAAGAGAATATACTATAAATTCCAAACTATCAATGAAACAGAGCTTCAATCAAATGAGCGGGACTAATAGCTTTTTGCCTCTTGAAAAGTTTTGGTTGCGCATTTCCTCTGTTATGATTGTTGCTTGAATGTATGCTTTCTTTGTTTTCATTCTATTCTTTGTTTCTGTATTTTGTTTTCTTGTATTCTTTTGTTTGTGTTTTACTTTTTATTTTCTCTATTTATCTGTTTCTTCTGTCTACTGTTTATCGGTATTCTGCAATTTATCTGCTAAACAACACAAAATTAAGGAACTTAACTAATAACCCCAACCCTACTAAGAACTCCCTAGTTCTTACCCCTTCTCTCTCCCTTCCCCCTTCAGATGGAAGCAAGAATTCCTTTCCGTAGTTCGCTGACGACCGTTTGCAAAAAGGATTTCGCTCTAGGTAGTCTTCTGAGTCTAGAGTGAACTCCGTTTCTGTTTATATGTATATACTGTGAGACCAGCCAACATCTGCACCCCGTTCGTATGCGCACTTTAGCCTAAATTATGTGTACGAGACTCCTGTTGTGTGGCTACTTGATGAGGTACCAGAGAGACATTATATGGCAATGTCTGATCGTGCAAAGGAGTAGTAGATGATGTTCTACCTTTTGCTGATGTTCCACCTGACCTGATTTTTGAAGACTTAGAACGTACTTTCCCTTGCTTTAGTAGTTTAGAGGGACAAGGTGAGTATAGAGTCTAGGCTAGCCTGGGCGCCAGCTTACGGACTTCTTGAACAGGTCAAGGCCTAGGATGTTGTATGTATATATATGTATATAGTTATTATCTAGCTATATCTAGGGGTGTTCTAACTAAAAGTCTATACTTAAATAAAAGTTGGATCACTAAATGTTGTTGACTGCTTGTGATGTATTTATGTGTGGTTGTTTATAACTGTTTTATCTGTTATCAGTTGTGAATTGATTATGAATGATTCTGTCTATTAATCCAAATATTTTCCAAAAAAAAAAATACGTCGCAAATTAACTACGCTTTTAACAACGAATCAGGCTCATATGATAAATAATAAATAAAAATTAGGAAGACAAATTGGTAGAGCTCAGTTTCCGATATGATCTAGACATATTGAAAATTGGGTCAGTACAGGACCGACACCATAGGGACCAATCTGCAGGTCGACAAACCCAACAGCGTCAAAGTCAGAAGCATCTAGATTCAAAGGCTCAACAGTCCGAGGTCTTTTTGAAGGGGGAACGGTCGTAGGAGAAGAGACGGCAGCAGTAGTCTGGGGAGGATCGAGCACATGGACCTGAGGGGTAGGAATTATCCTCCTCGGTCCAGGAGAGCTCGGCGCAGGCTGTTTAGGAAGAACCCGGGAAGCTCCTTCTCCAGCCACTTTGGCCGAAATGTTTTGGGCCGCAGTAGCCTTCCTTGCCTTTTTAAAGGCCCTCATGGAGTCATTATTTTTAACCGTCTCTAAAAATACACAAATAAAAGTAAGAAGAATGAACTCGACAAAATAAACAAAATACGACAAGTATCAAGGACGTCGACGCCTACCCAACTTAGTTTTTAGAAGTAAGGAATTTCCTACAAATTTCTTAGTATCAAGATGGGGAGGCTGCCCCCAGTTTTCTTCCAACTTCGTTACAAAAGCTTGCTCAACTTTGTCTAACATCTCCCAGGAGTACCTAGACACCACTACATTCCTCTGTCATTCTAAGGGAAAGCTGGGCTCGCCATTCTCATCCAAAAAGAAAGGACGAGCTCCTTCAAAAGCTCGGATCTTAAAAAATTAATTCTTAAAATCCCTGAAAGACTCATCATACATGGAAAAAACTTTGTGTCCTTAGGCAGACCTAAAAGAAATCCAAGAAGCTTTGTTTTTGCTAGTCCCAGGCTTGGTCAACACAAAAAGGTACAGAAAGAGAGTTTGAGAAGGTTTAATATCAAATTTTTGACAAACCAATTGAAAAATTTTGATAAATCCCCATGAGTCCGGATGAAGCTGAGATGGAGCGACGTTACACGACCACAACAGGTCGGTCTCAAAGGGAGTGAAAGGAAGGGTGATGTTCATCTGACTAAAAAGGAAGTCGTATGCATAAAAAAAGGGACGCTCCCCCTGGGTGGGAACAGGGAAGCAAACCCTTTCATCAGAATCAGGTGCTACCAATTCATAGTTGTTCTCTTGATATCTACTACTACAGATCCGATGATATTTTCTAAGCTCCGTACAGAATTCAGAGTTAGCTAGAGAAACACAAAGCAACACAAGGGAGTCCAACTAGTCAGACATCCCCTCAGGAACCTTAGAAGACGTCTCAACAACATTTTTGTGAGAAGACATGGCCAACTAGTCCTACAACAAGAAAAAAAAAAAGGGATTACTAACCAAAATAGCTCAGGCAAAATCAAAACAACTCGATTCAAAGCAACGCAAATAGTAAAAGGAAAACCCCAAGATGCACACAAAGGTCCAGGGGCATCCTTTGGAGGCAGGGATAGAATAAGGACCCAGAAAAAGTCTATAAGGCTACACCCCAAAACTCTCGGCGAAGAAAAACAAATCCCCTTCCAGACAAGCAACAACATGAGGAGAAAGTCAAAAGCAAACCCTCAGAAAAATGTTATCTATTACAAGTCTATCAGTAAAGAAAAGCTACCAATATGGCAAATTCATCAAAGGCGCAATCCTTTTAAAAAATAAAACAGTTTATCAGCCCAAAACTCCAAATACGAAGATACAATCAGAAGTAGTAAAAGAACATGCAAAACCCTAAAAAGCATCAACTATCAGGGAAAACGCCAAGAGCGTACATAAGCTCGAAAGAAAACCAGAAAACATACATCACAATGACAACCAAGCATAGTAATACGAAAAGACTCAAGCTTTCCAACATAAACTCAAGCAAAATCAAAACTTTACCTAGAAATAGAACAATGCAAGGGGAAGAACGACGAAAGAAGTAAAGAAATAGAAAGAAGAACCAACCTGAAAGAAGAGTAAGCGCAGAAGAAATTGAAGGTAGAGAGGTGAAATTCAAAAAAGCCTTTCGAACGAAGGAAGCTGCAGCAATCACCAAGGGCACTATAAAGAGAAGCATGAAAATAGTCTAAGGCAAAGACAAAAAAATGAAGAAAAATAGTGGAAAAAAGGATGAAGAAATGAAAGCCAAATCCTCGAAAATACTGAAGTTAAAAATGATGAAAAGAGGGAAAACGGCAACAAAGAGAGGAATTAAGGGGTCATTAAAAACCCTCGCACGTTCCCAAAGCAATAAATGCGCGTTTTCAAAAAAGGAATAAAGAAAGACGTTCCGTATTCAGATAGAAGCTCTACAAAAAGATCGACAAAATGCTCGAGTTCGGCTTCACCAGAGAAGGATCTAGAGTCCTAAAACTAAATGACTCGACCTCAAAAGGAAGACCATACTCGAGCAGGGGCACTGTTCATACCCTGGGTCGAACTGTCTGACCCGGGATGTTTAGACGACAAGTCAACCGACCTCTTCAGGTTAGGATTATCCGACCTCTTCTCAAAGAGCTCGCCCAAATTACTATGAAAAGCCCAAATAGGGCCCAAACAGAGGAACACGACCCAAACCCAAAGACAGTCCGAGTCTACAGAGATAAGGGTGGTTCCCTTGAAGATAAGATGACCTCACTCAAGGATAAGATAAGTTAGGATAAGATAACTATCTTATCTCCAAGAAGGTCATTCCTCACCGTTATAAATACACTGGAGCACCCAGGTATAACTCATACTCTGATTCTACAGAAAACCTACTTAATACCCTTACTAACTTAAGCATTAGAGTCCCTTGCAGGTACCACCTCCCTCCGGTGACAAAGGATCAGCAGCATCGCCAGCTCAACAAGTCGGACACGACAATCCCAGCCACCATTCACCAGCCGGACACGTCATCTCCGACAAGCAAAGGAGATCTCATCCGAGATCGACCTACAGTTTCAGGTAAACCTCGGAATAGTGGGTAATATCCCATGAAATTTGTTTGATCATAAGATGAGTTGAACTCCATTTGAATTTTGTAAAACACACCACCAAAAAAAACTTAAATTCATATCTTAGGTAAGATTTTCTCAGTGAGGCAAAAACACAAACACCTTGGTGTCAACTTAAACCAAAGAAAATGCTTAATCTAGAATTCTCACCCACTTAATCATTGTCGATCTATATCAATCCCCGGCAACGGCGCCAAAAACTTGATGGGTGAAAATTAGATTTCCACACAAACTCACCGGCAAGTGTATCGGGTCGCATCAAGTAGTAATAACTCACAAGAGTGAGGTCGATCCCATAGGAATTGATGGATTAAGCAACTTTAGTGAGTGATTAGTTTAGTTAAGCTAACATTGGTGAATTTAGTGAGAATTGATGCAGCAGGATGTAAATTGCAGAAAAGATAAAAGGCAGAATGTAAATTGACTGAAGCTTAAATGACAAGGAAAGTAAATTGCAGCAGATCTAACCTACAGGAAGTAAATTGACAGAATCTTAAAGAACAAGAAATGTAGATTGCAGCAAACGTAAAGGGGGCTGGGTGCTGGAAAGTAAAAAAAGCAGTAAATCATGACTTAGAGCAATTGCAGAAAATTTAAACTTACAGTAAGAGTAAATCAAGCTCACTGTGAATGGAAAAGTTAAATTGCATAAGAACAGAATTTCAGATTTGCAGGAAAAGTAGATCGTGATCTCAACAATTTCAAATATAAAGTTGCAGAAAGTAAATTTGCAGGAAAGAAAAGTGTAGCAGAGAATTGCAGAAATTGAAAATTAGTATAAGCCAAATTGAATTCAATTGTAACAGAAAAGTAAAATTGTAGAAAAAGAAAAGAAAGCTAAGCTCTCTACCAGAGCCTTCTACCCTACTCCTAATGCTCTTTAGCAGAGCCAGCCTTCTAATGAAATGAAATTGATGCCTTTATATAGGCTTTACAAAATGAAAATGAAATTGAAATTGAAAACAAATTACAAAGAATTTCCTAATCTAGCTTTTTTTTGTGCCCTTGAGTCATGTTAATGGGTTTTGGTTGCTTTGGATTTGAAGAAGAATGGATCCGAATGCATTTGGTGGCTTGGGTCTGTGAAGAATTGGATCCAAGATGGCACTTGATGGCATGGGTCAGGAGTGGCTTGGTTCACTCCCAGTAGAGCGCTCCGTTTGGGAAGTGAACTTGGCGTTCACTTCTCCTAGGCATGCCTTTGGTGCGTGCTTGGCCTCTAGCGTTCACTTTTTGAACGCTGCGTTCAATCTTCGAACGCTCTCTCTTGGTCCTTTGATGCGGTTTGCTTCCTTGGGCGTTCACTCTTTTGAATGCTGAGCTCACTTTTTTGAACGCTACCCTTTGCTTTGTTGGGCTCTTAGTGCGCTGGGCTTGCTTCCATGCTTCCATAAGCCCAAAAACGTTCACAAGAATGAACGCTACGTTCACTTCTTTGAACGTGGCTTCTTGCTTTGTTGGGCTTTTAGTGCGCACCATTCCCTTCATGGTGAATCCCCGAGAAAGTTTACTTGTGTGAACGCTAGCGTTCATTTAATTTGTGTAAAGACCCAATTTTTAGTACGCCTAGGACATATCAGAAACTGAGTGCTACCAATTTGTCATCCTAATTATTGTCTATTATTTATTATATGAGCCTGATTCGTTGTTAAAAGCGTAGTTAGTTAGCGAGGTACTTTTTTTTTTTTGAAAACGATTGAATTAATAGACAGAATCATTCATAATCAATACACAAATAATAACAGATAAAACAGTTATAAGCAACCACGCATAAATACATCACAAGCAGTTAACAACATTTAGTAATGCAGCCTTTATTAGAGTATAGACTTTTAGTTAGAACACCCCTATATATAGCTAGATAATAACTAAATACATATATATACATACAACATCCCAGGCCCTGACCTGTTCAAGAAGTCCCTAAGCTGGCACCTAGGCTAGCCTAGACTCTATACTCACCTAGTCCCTCTAAACTACTAAAGCGAGGGAAAGTACGTCCTAAGTCTTCACAACTCAAGTCAGGTGGAACGTCATCAAAAGGTAGAACATCATCTGCTACTCCTCTGCACGATCAGACTTTTCCACATGACGTCTCTCTGGTACCTCATGAAGTATCCACAAAATAGGAATCTCGTACACAGGATTTAGGTTAAAGTTTGTAGAAAAGCGGGGTGCAGACGTTGGCTGGCCTCATAGTATATACATATAAACAGGTAACGGAGTTCACTCTAGACTCAGAAGACTATTTAGAGTGGAATCCTTTTTGTGAACGATCGTCAGCGAACTACGGAATGGTACTCATGCTTCCATCTGAACGGGGAAGGGAGAGAGAAGGGGTAAGAACTGGGGAGTTCTTAGTAGGGCCGGGGTTATTAGTTACGTTCATTAATTCCGTGTTGTTTAGCAGATAAATAGCACAATACTAAGAAGCAGTAGACAGAAGAAACAGATAAATAGAGAAAATAAAGAAAACAGAAAGCAAAACACAAACAAAAGAATACAAGAAAACAAAACACTGACACAAAGAATAGAATGAAAACAAAGAAGGCATACATTCAAACAACAATCATAACAGAGGAAATGCGCAACCAAATATGATGCATGTCTAGCCCTAGCGCAGGTAATGAGCTCATTTGTCGGTTACATACCCGCTCCCGACGTTACCCGGAGTCCTCTGACCAGGTAAGGCTTTCCTGTTGGCAATGTCCCTCGCAAGTGTCCTTTGACTTGTGAGGCAAACCACTGCAAGAGTCCTTTGACTTGCAAGGCGGAGCTAGTTAACTTATATCTGCCCAACACACTCTCTGTAAGAGTCCTTTGACTTACAAGAGCATACACACACTCTCACTGTAAGAGTCCTTTGACTTACAGGAGCATACACACACACTCTCACTGTAAGAGTCCTTTGACTTACAGGAGTATATGCTAGTCGTGTGTTCTCGATACCTCTGTAAGAGTCCTCTGACTTACAGAATAGCATTATAGATAAGTATCCCAGGAAAGCACTCTCAGTGGTCGTACCACCATCTATCTGACTGCCTTCACGCAGCAGATCATCACATAATCATTCTCATTATCATCATCACTTTCACATTCTTATGCAGTACCTCTTTCTTTCTCTGTTCAATCATGCTATACAAACTTTACAGCTTTTACTTTTACAACATCGTAACTCAAACCATTTCTCTTTATCACATTACTCTTTTCTCTTTGTCTTTTTACTTTGCTCTGGTTACTCTTTTCTCTGTATCCCTTTATTCTGCTCTAGTTACTCTGTTCTCTGTGTTTCTCTACTCTGTTCTGATTTCTCTGCTTAACATATGTATTTAAAGCTTATGTAAATTTCGGTATGAATAGTTAGTCTGTCCCAAGTATAGGTTCATTAAGTCTATACTGAAACAGTTTAACTTTTCATATTATACCTAGCCCTAGTCGCAACTCAATTACTAAGTAAGTTGCCCTAGTTCGTTCACTAGTTCCTGTCTGTTTTTCTGTCATTAAAACTTTACAGATGATTTTTATCTTTTCTTCAACTTTTTATCTTTTCTTTATCTTTGCCTCACTATCATGTTATTACCACTCCCTAAGTGTTTTATGAAGGTAATTATGAGATTCTGCGCTTAAAGTTGTCTTTCTAAAGCTTTTACAGAAAACTGCCTTTTCTGCGTTATTTTATTATTTTTATTAAAATATTATTTTTAATTAAATATTATTATTTAATATTTTATTATTTTTTTTATTATTTTATCATTAATTTTTCGAAAATTACCCCTTTTTAACTTTTAACCTTTAAAAATTCACTTTTTACCACCCGTAACTTTTAATATTTCTACTTTAACCACCCTAACTTTCAGAAATTACAAAATAACCCCTCAAACACCAAAATATTTACTTCCTTGCCCTTTCTAAGATCTAAAAGGTGTTCTTCAATGTTATTCACCACACTCAAAGTGTTCTTCATGTTCTTCAAAAATTCTTCAGATTCTTTCTCTGTTTTTACCCGTTTTTCAGTCTTTTCAGCAACCGATTTTTACTATAATTCTTAATAAATTAGCAGCCACTAAAAACCCATCTTTTCTACATGATTTTAACACAAATTGAACCTCAATTTAAGCTTAGGGTTTCATTTTTTCCAGCTGCCCAAGAACATGAACTTTAAAGCTTGAATTTCATCAAATTTCATCAAAATTTCACCAAATTTTAACCAAGAATCAATCATATATGCAACTAATTTTTGGCACAGCCAATTTATACAACATTCACACAACTCAAACATAAATAATCAAGATTAATTTCGTGACACCTTACCTTGATTTGCTGCTCCAAATCCGGTTACTCATTGAAGTGTTCTTAAAGCACTTTTTCCTCCTAAAACACATCAAGAACAACTTTAAATCCACAAACTCTCAACTAACCAAATCTCCCTCAGCACGTTAGGAAGAGATATCTCACCTTAGACTTGCTGGAAATTAACATTTCTTGGCCCTCAAGTCAAGTTAAGCATGATTCCTAAGGAAAAACATCAAGAAAACACATGTTTTGCATGGTTTTCCTTGAAAACCAAATTGAAAGGCTAAAGGAACAGCCATCTCACCTTATTTCCAGCCTTGATAAGTCACATGGTTATGTAGAGGAAGAAGAGAGGATCATTTTGGTGAAATCGGAGTTTTGATTTGAGTTTTGGTTCAGAAGAAATCAAGCAGTGAAGATTAAGTGTTCATGAAAGTTTCTCTCTTTTCTCTCTTGTTATTTTCGGCCAAAATGATGAAATGAGACAGCCTTGGAGGTCTTGGGGTGTAAGGTGAGTTGTGATTGGTTGGATTGGAGGTGGATTAAAATAATATTAAAATATCTCAGGTGTATAACTACTAAAACTAGGTGTATCGGAACACTTGCAAAAACATCTCTAAAAATTATTTTCTGAGCTACTAGCATAAATGACACTAGTAACATGTTTATTATGAGAATAAAACATGAATAATGAGGCCTTAGCATTGCTAAAGTCATCAGAGAGTGCTGGGGCTAAGCTGCACCAGTAAACCGTAAACCCGGTTAAACCGATTTTCTGTTTTTAACTAAAACAGACCAGGTAACCTTATAATAATATCATTCAAGTATTTTCTAATACTAATATAATGATAATATTATAATATTATATCTTTTCTCTCATGAATCGAGTCCGGTTCATGAAACAGAGACTATTTACAAAAAAAACCAAATCAAAACTTCTAACCAATACGGTTCAAAAACCAGGTTCTTCGTGACCGCGTTATCGAGCTTGTCTCAACTAAGGTCCTGAGTTAAAGATAATATAATGACAATGAGGATTGAGATGCTTGATGATACAGAAGAGGTATTCCCTTTACTGATCTTTCGGAGAAATCCGTGTATTCAGAAATGATCTTGCGTACTCGAAAATTAGGGTTGTTACAATTTGAACGCTCTTCCTTGACCTTTTTTTTTCTTTTGGTGCCGAGCTTCCCTTTCCTTATGTAATGTAGCGCTCCCTTGTTAATGAACGCTAGCGTTCATGAATTTCTTTCATTGGCATTAAATGTTTCATGCATGCAAGCTTTTATTTATTTTATTTTATTACTTAGCAATGCATTAACGTTTAAAGCTTGATTTGCCAATTGGCTTTAATGGCATGCTTTAATTTACTTAGCAATGTCGTTGCCAATTCATTGTATGCATGCATGCTTTAATTGGCCTTAGTTAATAATACTAATGCGTTCATGCATTGCATAAATAATTAAATGCATGCATACATAAGCATTAATGCATGAAATAGCATGGTTATTAATTATTAATGCATGCATAAGCATTAATGCATATGCCAAGGCTTCATGGTCATGGGCCACACTTTTAAAAGTGTGGCCTAAGGTTCCAAAGCGTGCTCAACTTCAAAGTGTGCCCCAAAATCCTTCTTTTCTTCTTTTGAGCTGATTTTGTGCTATTTTGCTTCTTTTTACACTTATTTCCTACAAAATTTATAAAATCAAAAGATCAAGGAAATATACCATTTAAGCACAAAAGCATTCAATATTTAAGCACAAATCATCAATTTCTTGTATGAAAAAGCATAAAAAATATGACATGATGACATGTCATCATGTACCGGGTCGCATCAAGTAGTAGAACTCACAAAAGTGAGGTCGATCCCACAGGAATTGATGGATCAAGCAACTTTAGTGAGGTGATATGTCTAGTTAAGCGAATATTGATGAATTGAGTGAAATTGATCAAACAGAATGTAAATTGCAAGAATTGTAAATTGCTGAAAGTAAATTGATAGAAACTTAAATGGCAAGAAACTTAAATTGCAAGGAAACTTAAATTGCAGGAAATGTAAAGGGCTTTGGGTCCAGGGAAATTAAAGAGGCAGTGAACCAAAGTACTCAAAGTGAACTCAAGGACAATTAACAGAAAAAAAATTCATTAAGGATTGAAGATATCATAATCCACAATGAATCAATTGGGTCTCAACTCCTTTCACAATCATATGAGTGGATCTATGGCATACTGAAATTGATTGGATCCCAATTACTTGGTAACCCAATCTCTCTAATCACAATCAATCTTGCCAATTCCTCGATCTAATTGTCATGAGAAGAGGTTAAATGCATGTCTCTCATCCATACACCACACTAACTCTCAAGATCTGAATTCCTCCCGAATGGTGTTGATCAAGAGAGTTGTGAGAAACAGAGCTTCAGTTCTAATTTCGATGATTCCCCTACCGAGGCTCACATAGAAATTCAATGGATCTAAACCCCCTTCCGGAGTGAATGGATCAAAATCAAAACAGAAGTTATTTCTTAGCTACCCAAGTGGATTGAGAAGAAGAAGAATTTTTTAATCCATTAGAATTATAATAGAGCTCCTCTCTTAATGAAGTAGGGTTCAATTGATCATTGCTCTAAGAACATTTGCAGGAAATTTAAATTACATGAAAGTAAATCAATCTCAGTGTGAACGGAAATGAAAAATTGCAGAAAGGACAATTATAGAAGAGAAATGTAGAAATTGAAATTGCATAAAGCTGAACTAAATTCAATACAACTCAAATGTAAAAGTGCAGAAAAGAAAAAGAAATTCTAAGCTAAGCTCTCTACCAGAGCCTTCTATCCTACTCCTACTCCTAGTCCTGCTGCCCAAGCTAGCCCCCTTAAGCCCTCTCAGAATCTTTTATTTATACTCTTCTTTTATTCCAAAATAAGTCTTCACTTAGTGTACTTGGATGTGGGCCTTGGCCTTTGATTGAAGCAGAGAGGAATTAGTCTAACAGACGTTAACCTTAGCTAAACGTTTATGAACTTACATGGTGCCATTTGGAGTTAAAACTAGCCTTAACGTTGGTGGCAACATTTGTGTGAAAATGTTGAGCCCAAACGTTGCAAAACAAATGAATTCTGGGTGTGCTAGCAACGTTTAACTCAACGTTGGTGCACTAACGTTTGCTCATTAACGTGTGCACGTATATCATGCGTACTCGTGAAGGTTGTGTTTTTGCCCTTCCACGCGTGTGCGTACACCACGCTTATGTGTGCATTGCCATTTTTCCATTTCACGCGTACGCGTCATAGACACGTGGGTGTCGATTTAAGTTCCTCAATTCCAAATTCTAGGCTTCTCATCGTGGACATTGGAGGCAGCATTTGGTCAACAACGTTCCCTCATATGTTGGCTTGGTCACGCGCACGCACTACCCACACGTACGCGCTACCCACGCATACGTGTGAATGGTCAATTTTGCCATTTCACGCGTGCGCGTGGTTCATGCTTACGCGTGGATTGAAATTTTTTCCTTTTTCACGCGTACGCGTCGCCCAAAAATCTTTTAGCCCCAGAATTGAACATTTTTGAGGATGTTGGAGGTAACGTTAATCCAGCAACGTTCCCTCCAACGTTGGCACCCATATTTTCTTCTTCTTGAGCGTTGCCTACAACGTTGATGGCCAACGTTGGTTCCAACGTTGACCTTTCCTCCTCTTTTTCGTTGCTCTTCCTCTGCTTCTTTTTACCTATCATCAACCAAATAAACTAATCAAAGCCTTAGCATAATCACACAATTTTGCATCATTCATAACATCAACTAAATCTTGCAGAAAATCTCATTTAAATGCATAAAATTAACAATGTTTGATTGAATCAAGACAACCATGAATTTCTCATCCGAGCACTTACTTATTGCCTAAGAAATACATGAAAACTAAGTAAAAATAGATGGAAAAGGCTTGTGAAGCTAGCCTAAGATGACTGTCATCAGTCATGTCATGCGTACGCGTCGCCTGGCGACTTCATATCTACGCGTGCGTGTCTGTCATGTGTGCGCGTCGATCTATGCACTCGAAATCCTTGTTTTTCCATGAGTTCTCTACTTTCATGCTTTTCTCTTTACTTCTCCCATCCAATACTTGCCTTATGGATCTTAAATCACACAACAAATATATCAAGGCATCGAATGGAATTAAGCTGAATCAAAATTAGCTATTTTATGGCCTAAAAAGCATGTTTTCACTCTTAAGCACAAAATCAAGGAGAATTACAAAACCATGCTATTTCATTGAATAAATGTGGGAAAAGGGTGATAAAATTCCTAAATTAAGCACAAGGTAAACCACAAAATTGGGATTTATCAAACCTCCCCACACTTAAACCAAGCATGTCCTCATGCTTAACCAAGAAAGAAACAAAGGGTATCAACATTTATTCAATGTAAACTACCTATATGCAACTGCCTACATGAATGCAACTACTCAGTTAAAACAAATTAATTCCCAAGAATACATATATAAGTACAAGGGCTAGGGGTATTAACCATCTAATCAAGACCACAATTGATTTGAGTTATTGAAAAGATTTTTACAAACTTGCAAGAAAGATGATCATGGGTGGAAACATGCAATTGAGCGATCAAACCCTCACCGGATGTGTATCCACTCTAGTCACTCAAGTGTTTGGGGTTGATTCACTCAATTCTCCCCTAATCATGCTTTCCAGGATTTTTTTTCATCCAACAATCAACAATTATTTCATGCATGCATACAAATATCATGAGGGCTTTCCCATAGGTTGTAATGGGGTTAGGGTCAAGGTAGGATTGTATATGCTTAGGTGGACTAGAATTTGAATCTTTGATCAACTTAAACATCCCACCTAACCTATATAACAACCTACAAAATTCTAAACAAACCTAACTACCCATGTTTCCCACTTTTTCACAAACTCATGCATTTTCTTTTCACTTCACCACACATATGCATTGACTATTATTGGACTTTTACTTTGGGCACTTTGTCCCCTTTTGTTGCTTTTCTTTTTTTTTTTCTTTTTTCTTTTCCTATTTTTTCTTTTTTTTATTTATTTTTCTCATTTTTTTTCGTTCAAACTAAAATATATACAAGATCATCAATGCATATGGTTTACAGATTTAATGCATGAGTATGTACCCAATTCCCAAAATTTAGACAAAAATACATAAACAATCTTTTATCCCAACCAATGTTCCCAACTCTCCCAAACTTGAATGATAAACACTCTCACTAGCCTAAGCTAATCAAAGATCCAAACAAGGGATATTTATTATTTTTCGCTTTAGGCTTGTAATGTGATAAAATTAAGAACAAATGGGTTAAGCGTAGGCTCAAAATTGGCTAACAATGGAAGACAAAAGGTAAGGCTATTTGGGTAAGTGAGCTATTTGAAACAATAGCCTCAATCATATAAATGCGTGTATACACAAAATAATGGACATATAGAATCAAACAATTCAAAGATTACAATCATAGAAAGAGAATAATCACACACAAGAAGGAAAATACGTGGTTATATAATGTAACCACATCATTAGGCTCAAAACTCATTTGTTTGTGTTTCCAACTCAAAACATGTTCCACAATATATAGTTCAAACAAGTTCTAAATTTTTTTTTCAATCAATTGGGGTGCCCTATAGATAAAATCCTTGGAAAATATCATGATTTCGACTAAACTTAATATATACATATGCAAAACAAGAAAATGTAACTAAAAATTCTAAAAGACCTTAAAATGAAAAGCAAAAGTACTGAGATTAGAAATTTGTCACCCAAAAATGCCGACTGGTCGGATGACCTCCCTACACTTAAAATTTGCACCGTCCTCGGTGCATTCAAGGATGAGTAAGGGGTACGACGACTCTCCGAGTTGCTACCTTCAGCTGGTAGGTCAACCGGTGCTTCGTGTGCTTTCTTTCACTTCCGTTTTTGCTTATAATGACTCATCCATGAAAAATAGAAAATAATACCGTAAGATGAGAGAATACAAAAGCAAGGAAGTGTAAATTATTAGAATGAGGTAAATCCTAGAATTGAGTGAGTGAATTAGTGTGACATTAAAGAAAAAGGGTGTGTGGGTCCTAAATTGCATGCGGTTTAGAACATACACACACTAGCATGAAAAGTTATTTCACACGTACACAAGAGAAAGGATACACTTCACTCATTCTAGTGTGCTTGAGGTGCTTTAAAAGACTTGTAGGTAAAATACAAACAAGTAGTGAAGAAGCATAAAAGCATTCAAGCTAAAGTCAGGCAATTGTGAAATTGGATAATGCATGGACATTGATTGACGTGCAAGGAACTTAGTGAAAAAAATGGAATATAGAACTCACACATCAACAATGATGCATATTGAAGTTGTTTGCAACACCTAAGTGACATAAAAGTGGAACACATGGCTGCTATGGAACTTAGGAAAAGAGATATAAGAGTTAAAATTAATCACATAGCAAACATGGTCCACAAAGCTTAGAAAGCTCAAAAATATGCCATTAGGTATGCTTTCGCTCCAATTTCACAATCCCACAAATCTCAATGCATGAAATAGGTGATGTAATTAAAGCTCAATTAACAACAAGCACCACCTTAAAAAATGCATTGATAATATACTATTGCCTTACAATGGATAATGAATGCATGGTGGCCAAAACATGCAACTCAAAAGAGTTAAGATGCTTGAAGGCAATGTAACATGTACTTGGTATTGAAAAATATTAAGCATAAAAAGTTCAAAACCAACTAACAACATGTAACCTCAATTAAGAATCCAACAATGAGTATAAAAGCAATTATGCCAAAATGGCATCAAGTTAATAATAAGCAGCATTAAACAGTAATTAAAATTGATAATCCAACACTTGTCATGAAAACAAAAACTAAGTAAATAACTAACAAACTAACTAACGGTTGATGGTGTATGGTAGTGTTGGATGATGAGTGAGAGGTGGAAAGAGAAGAAGAGTGGAGAGAAGAAGGAAAGAAATGGAAAGAAGAAAAGAAAAGAAATGAGTGAAATAGGGTAATCCACGTGTACGTGTAGAGTGACGTGTAAGTGTGGATAGGTGAAATGGCTGCGACGCGTATGCATGATGGGTTCTTTAGAGAGGCGACGTGTACACGTGGGTGGACTTTGTGGTAGAGGCATAATTCCAGCGTCATGTCACGCGTACGCATCGCCAGGCGACTTCTTATCTACGCGTGCGTGTCTGTCACGCGTGCGCGTCAATCTATGCACTCCAAATCCTTATTTTTCCATGATTTCTCCACTTTGCATGCTTTTCTCTTCACTTCTCCCATCCAATACTTGCCTTATGGATCTGAAATCACTCAACAAACATATCAAGGCATCAAATAGAATTAAGGTGAATCAAAATTAGCTATTTTATGGCCTAAAAAGCATGTTTTCACTCTTAAGCACAAAATCAAGGAGAATTACAAAAACCATGTTATTTCATTGAATAAATGTGGAAAAAGGGTGATAAAATCCCTTAAATTAAGCACAAGATAAACCACAAAATTGGGTTTTATTAATGAGCCGACTGCTTATCTGCCAGTTCTTAATGCATGCCTCGGAAGTGTGGCTCTTGAGGTTCTTTCACCTCTGTAAGGGCGAGCTCTGTGATCATCACAGGCTCCTCTTGCATGCCCAAGAAAGATTTAACTTGAGGTTCCTTCTCCTCTGTGGGGCAGTCTCAGGATCCTTCTAATCCGTAATTGCCTTAAGTCCCTCAGTAGCATGCTCCTGAGGTTCGACCTCCTTGGTAAAGACTACTATTCCACCTTCTTTTAAGGTCTCCCTATCTAGAACTTCTGTCCTAGCTGGGGTCTCCTCACAGGAGTATAAGTGCTGGTTATTGGCAGCTATCTCAATGAGCTCATCTGCCTCTTCATGTGTCTCTATATGGCCCAGAGAGCCAATTGTAAACTGATCTGTTGTCTCTCTGGCCATCTCAGAGATAACTTCATAGAAGATGATCATCTTGCCCCATCCAGACAACACATGGGGGGGGCAATTTCTTAACATCAGCTTGTACATCTCCCAAGAATCACAGAGAGACTCACTCTCCTTCTGCCTGAAGGTCTGGACGTTTGTCACTAGCTTTGCTAGTCTCTGTAAGGGAGAGAACTTGTTCAGGAAATTATTAACAACATCATCCCAGGTGTGTTCATACTTCATCTGGTTGCAATATCCCACCAATCTTTTCCTCGATCTTTTAGAGCAAATGGGAATAGTTTTAGCTTGTGGAGTTCAGGGTTCACTCCATTGGTCTCTGCAGTGTCATAAAACTGCAGGAAGTCAGTGATGAACTTACTGGAGTCTTCCTGTGGATGTTCGTGAAATTGGAACTTCTGCAACACTAGTGCAATATGTTGTGGGTTGATCTCAAAGCTTCTTGCTCTGATAGGAAGTACATTGATACTTCCTCCATAGAAATCAGAATTGTATCCATCAAGGACCATGTCTTCCTTTTCTTGTTCAAAATTTTGCTGAAAGGTCTCTTCCGGAGTGTTGTGCTTTAGCTTGTTGTAAACGCCTCTTTAGAGTCTTTCTAGGCTCAGGATCTTGAGTCAAGAGGGGTTCTTTATCCCTGTTTCTAGTCATAAATAAGAAAAAAGAAAAAGAAAAAAAAAGAAAAAAAGAAAGCTCTTTATGCCAATTGGCAAGAAGATCCTCCTTAAAGTCAGAATAAGAAAAAAGACGATAAAATAGAAGCTAAATGGGAGTTCTATGTTCAGGAACAAAAAACTCCCTATAAGATGTAACGAGGGAAGAAGAAGAAAGAAGATAAAGAATTAGGGAGCTACTCAAATGAAGATGCAAAAAACATCTTTTTATGAAGATGCTTTGTATAAAAGTGTGATTTATTGATTTGGCCACACTTCAAATAAAAACAACACTTTTATAACATATCAAAATCTAACCCTACACTCCATCATCTAAGGGTCAAAAAGAAAAATCATCACATGAAGACAATTATAATATCTTCATGGGAGTACCCACCAAAGAATTAAGAGAAGTAGAAAAAAATTACCTTGAAAAAAAAGATAGAAGTAAATAAGAGAGAATGAAAGTTAAGAAGAGAGAGAATGTTTTGAATGAATAGAAGCAATAGAAGAAGATGTATAAATAGATAAAGTAAATAAGAATTAAAATATTTTTATTTTTTTATTTATTAATTATTTTAAAAAATTAAGTTAATTAATTTAAAATGATTTGATTTTTAATTGTTAAATTTTCGAAAACAGAGGAGGGAAGAGAAGAAGAAGTTTTCGAAAATTAAGAAGAGAAAAGAGTTAGTTATGTGGTTTTAAAAAAAATAGACAAAATAAGAGAAGTAGTTTTTGAAATTTAAGAGGAGAAAGGAGTTAGTTAGGTGGTTTTAAAAAAGAAGAGAGAGAGAAGAAGATATTATTTTCGAAAATTAAGGAGGGAAAAGTTTGTTAAGAGGTTTTGAAAATTAAGAGAGAGAAGATAAGATATTAATTAAAAAGATTTTGAATTTTAAAAATAAAATAGAAGATAAAAAAAGAAAAGATTTGAAATTAAAATTTAAGATTAGAAAGATAAGATAATATTTTAAAAAGTTTTAAAAAATATATGATTTAAAAATTAGAAGTTAGAAAAGATAAGATAAGAGTAAGAAAAGATAAGATTAGAAAATTGATTTTGAAAAAATTTGATTTTTGAAAACTTGACAACTAAGATGTGATAAGATAAAAAAAATTTAAAATTGAAATCTGAATTTTTTTATGATAAATTTCGAAAATAATAATTAAATAAAGATAGAAAAGATATTTTTTTTATTTTTGAATTTAATGAGGATAGAGAAAAACAAATAAAAGATACCAAACTTAAAATTTTTAGATCTAGAAACTCCTGGTGTGCGAAAACTTTAAAGGAAAACACCAAGAGACACCAAACTTAAAAATTTTAAGATCAAAACACAAAGAAAACACAAGAACACGTTGAAGATTACAAAGAACAAGAACAAAACTCAAGAAATTTAAAGAACACAAGAATATATGAAGAACCAAACTTAAAACTTTTGAACATCTAACATCAAATTTTCAAAAAATTGAAAGAATAATACAAGAAAACACCGAACTTAAAAATTTGACATAAGATTTAAACAATTAAACAATTTTGAAAATTTTTTGAAAATTGGACTCAAGGAAAACGCAAGACTCAACAAGTACAAACACAAAAGACTCAAACTAAGAACAAAGATTAAAAAAGAAAAAAATAAAAAATATTTTAGAAAAGCTTTTTGATTTTTTTGAAAAAATTGAAGAAGAAATTAAAATAAAAGACTCAACAAGAACACAAATAAAGTATCTCAAACAGAAAAATAAGGATGCTTGAAAATAAACTGTATGAAAAAGGTATTTGAAAGAGTTTTAAAATTTTTGTAATTGAAACGCATAAACATGTAGGAGACAAACCAAGAACACAAATTGAAAAATAAAAGAAAAATTTAGAAGAAGAAAACAAAAAATTAAAAGACTCAAATAAAATAAAAATTACCTGATCTAGGGAGCAAGACAATCTGGCAGTTTGTCCAAACTCAACAATCCCTGGCAAAGGCGCCAAAAACTTGGTGCGTGCATACGTAAACTCCAGACTTTTCGTACGACAGGAAGTACAAGCAAGTGCATTGGGTCGTCCATGTAATACCTGAGCGAGTTATGGTTGTCTTGCAGGTCTTAGTCAGGTGGAATCAGAAGTTGTTGGATTAAGTTAGCTATTAGGAATTATATGCTCGGAATAGAGTTGAGAGTTGGAGTTTCTTTGTCTTTCTGAAGTAACTCTAGTACTACTATCTTCTTTGCTCATGAATGATCTTCTTCTATGGTAGGATGTAAGTGATCAAAGCTATTGCCCGTGGTCATTGATCTCCTCTGCTACAGAATGAATGCCAGGGCCCTTGCTCGTTCAATCCAATGGAGGGTGAAGCTCTTGAAGGCTTTTCTCTTGGTGATCCTACTTAAAATGCCACAGATAAAGTTAATCATCCAAATCAGAGAACGCTGCTCCTTTGGATTCTAGCCTATACCACGGCGACCCTAATCTCCCCTGAAATCGACTGAACTGGTGTCTCGAGAAGTCCCCAACGAAGTCGTGGATTAACCGTTTGAGAGATGTATAAACATAGCTATTGGCTCGTGCTTTTCCATCCAAGTATTCACACGAGCTGAAGTAGATGCGGGTGTTTGTCAGGCATGTTCATCTTAATGTGATGAACAGAGCTAATTGGTTAGATCATCCTATTCACCACGATGAAGATCGGGATATATATCTTAGAGATAGATCAAACACTGATCGAAGAAGAAATAATAGTACTTTTATTAATTCATAGGACTCAGCAGGGCTCCTCCCCTCAACCTAGGAGGTTTAGAAACTCATACTGAAGTAAAATACAAAAGAAACACGAAAATAATGTGTATCCTCCAAAAGAGGTCTGAAGACAATGTGTAAAATAACTCTTAAATACTAAACAAATGACTAGTAAGGGTAAAACAATCTATTTAGTGCTAAAATCCTCGGGCGTGAAATGCTGGCTAGGGGTCCTCTTTGGGCCTTTGGATGCTGAGCTCTGCTCTTTGGGCGTTGGACGCCTGGAAGGGGGCAGAAAGCTGGCGTTGGATGCCAGTTTTGGGCCTTCTAATCCAAAGCAAAGTATGGACTATGAAATATTGATGGAAATCTCTGAAAGTTATCTTTCCATAGCCGTTGAGAGAGCTCCATCTAGACTTCTGTAGCTCCAAAAAAGCTCTTCCGAATGCAGGCAGGTCAGATTTGGACAGCATATGCAGTGCTTTCTCTATCTCCAAATTAGACTTCTGCGCTAGCTCCTTGATTTCAGCCAGAAAATATATGAAATTGCCCAAAAACACAAAAACTCATTGTAGGATCCAAAAATGTGATTTTAACACTAAAACCTATAAAAAATAAAAAATAAAACTAAATAAAAACTACTAAAAGCTATATGAAAATGATGTCAAATAGTGTATAAAATATCCGCTCATCAATCATCTGGATTCTAAGTTCCTAAAGATGCCAATCATTGTTAGCTTGAATGGAACGTGAGATGCCAAAATTATTCAGAAGCAAAAAGCTACTAGTCCCGCTGGTGCGTGGAATTAAACTTCGCACAACTGAACCAGCAAGTGCACTCGGTCATCCAAGTAATACCTGACTGAGTCAGGGTCGATCCCATGAGGATTATGATTTAAACCAAGCTATGGTTATCTTGTAGATCTTAGTCAGGCGGATAGAAAAGTTGTTTGGTTGTTTAAACGCGTAAAAAGAAAATAAATAAAACGTTACTCAATTGATGGTGAAAGCAATGATATGAATATGGTTAAGGCTTCAGAGATGCTTTATTCTTCTGGATCAATTTGGTTTTGCTGTCTCCTTCAACTGTGAATGATTTCTTCTATGGCAGGTTGTATGTGATCAACACCTTTCTTGAGAGGTCGCCAATGCTCCTCAAGATCTGAACCCCAAGGTAAGTGCAGATCTAGTCTGATTGATGGTGAAGCTCTTGCAGTCCATTCCCCTTAGTGATCCTACTCAAAATACCACAGACAAGGTTGAATCTTCCGGATCAGAGAATGTTGCGCCTTTGGTTCTAGCCTCTACCACAAAGACTTTAATCGCCCCATAACTCGGCTTAACTGGTGTCTCGGGAAGTCCCCAACGAAGTCGTAGATTAGCCGTCTAAGAGATGTATAATCAAGCTAGTGGTTCATCATTGTCCGATGAAAGACTCACTCTGAACCCATGTAGAATGAGATAACCTTATGCCAGTTCAATGCATTCATAAGGATGAAGAACGAAGATACATCTTAGAATAGAGAATCAAACACGGATTGAAGATAAAACAGTAATACTTTATTAATCCATAAAACTCAGCAGATCTCCTCCCCTCAACCTAGGAGATTAAGAAACTCATACTGATAGAAAATACAATGTGTAATTTGAAAATATGATGGAAGCTTTCAATCCCCCCTAAAAAGTGTAAAAGTTCTCAATTAACACTAATGACTAAGGATTACATAAGAAGGGTAAAATAGTCTTTTAGTGCTAAAATCCACTTCTGGGGACCACTTCGTGAGTGTTTGGGCTGAGCTTAATTGAGAATCATGTGCTAGGAGGTCTCTAGGGCATTGAACGCTGACTAGGGGATCCTTTTTGAGCGTTGGTCGCTGGTCTCTTCTCCCTTGGGCGTTGGATGCTCGAATAGGGCAGATGACCGGCGTTGAACGCTAGTTTTGGGCCTTCATTTCTGAAGCAAAGTATAAACTATTATCCATTGCTGGAAAGCTCTGGATGTTAGCTTTCCATTGCCATTGAGAACGCTCCTTTTGGACTTCTTTATCTCCAGAATAGCTCTTTCGAGTGCAAGGAGGTCAGATCTTGATAGCATCTGCAGTGCTTTCTCTGTCTCTGAATCAGACTTTTGCTCCAGCTCCTCAATTTCATCCAGAAAATACTTGAAATTTCATAAAAACACACAAACTCAAAGTAGAATCCAAAAATGTGAATTTTGCACTAAAACCTATGAAAACTTACTAAAACTTAAACGAAAAATACTAAGAACTATATGAAAATGATGACAAAAAGCGTATAAAATTTCTGCTCATCACCCGCTCATCTAATTGAAACTAAGCTTCATTAAGAACTCCGATATTTATTGTATCCTTCTCTTCTCTTTATTCCTACTTTGTTTTTGGTTACTTGGAGACAAGCAACAGTTTAAGTTTGGTATTTCGATGAGTAGATATTTTATACGCTTTTTGGCATCATTTTCATACAGTTTTCATTATATTTTGTTTTTTATTATATTTTCATAGGTTTTAGTGTAAAATTTATATTTTTGGATTCTACTTTGAGTTTGTGTATTTTATAGATTTCAGGTATTTTCTGGATGAAATTGAGAAGTTATGGATGAGAGAATATGCTCTAACTCTTCTCATGACAAATAGATCAAGGAATTGGTAAGTTTGATTGTGATTAGAGAGATTGGATTGCGAAGGAATTGGGATCCAATCAATTTTAATCCGCCATAGATCTACTCATATGATTGAGAGAGGGGTTGAGACCCATTTGATTCATGAAGGATTATGATATCTCCAATCCCTGATGAATCATTCTCTTTGATTTTCTTCACTTTAGATCTTCTGATTTCACTCTAATTCCAATTGTTCCTTTACTGTTTTGATTCCCTGCACCCATTTCCCTTACAATTCATGCAATTTAGATTTTGCAATTCTACTTTCTTGCACTCTAAGATTCAGTTATTTCCATTTCTTGCAATTTAAGTTTCTGTCATTTTACTTTCTAGTTCTTTAAGTTTCAGTCATTTAAGTTTCTTGCCATTTAAGTTTCTGTCAATTTACACTCAGTAGTTGGATTTCTTGCAACTTGCTTTCTGATTTATCAAATCTCACTCAAATCACCCACTGTCAGCTTGACTAAATTCATCATCTAACTAAAACTGCTTGATCCATCAATCCCTGTGGGGTCGACCTCACTCCGGTGAGTTTTACTAATTGATGCGACCTGGTACACTTGACAGTTAGTTTGTGTGGAATAGATTTTCCCTCATCAAATTTTTGGCGCCGTTGCCGGGGATTGATATAGATAGACAATGATTAAGTAGGTGATAATCTAGATTAAGCATTTTTCTTTATTTTTGCTAAGCACACTAACTGTTTGAGATTTTGTTTCTTCTAACCTTAACTTCACTCTAGCAATAGAGTGCTCAGTTTGTGTTTTTGGTTTGTTTTGTGTTGTATGTCAGGAGGAAGAAGAGGTGCATCCACCTCCTTTGATTCTACACTAGAGCAAACTTTCTTGAGATTGAGAAGAGAAGCAAGAGGGAAGTGATTCCAAGTCATCTTAGCCTAGTTTTACTAGTCTTTTTCTTTGTTTTTATTAGGTTTTATGCACTTTCTTGCATTGAAAGTAAGTAATTTGGAGTGGAATTGCATGTTTTGTTAAATCAACCAACCACCCTTTAATTGATACAAAATCATAAGGTTTAAGCTAAAATTAATTGAATTATGAATGAACTTTAAACCTTGTGAATTTGGTGATACTTTGATTGGTTGTTTTGCTTTCTTGTAGGTAAAGAAAAGAAAAAAAATAAGAAAAGCGTGGCCTAAGTGATGCGGGGAAAACTTGTCTCTCAACAAGTCTTCCTTCGGCAAGTGTACCGAAGTTGTCGTCAAGTAAAAACTCACAATAGAGTGAGGTCAAATCCCACAGGGATTGATTGATCAAGCAACTTTAATTAGAAGAATGTTCTAGTTGAGCGAATCCAGAAATTGGGTTGAGAGTTGCAGAAAATAAAATAGCGGGAATGTAAATAACAGAAAAGTAAATGCTAGAATTAAAGGACTGGAAGTAAATGACTGAAAATAAATTGCAGAATTATAAATGGGAATGGGGGATTTGCTCATAAAAGTAAATCGCAGAAATTAAAGAGAATGGGTAAGATTAGAGATGGGGAGTTCATTGGGCTTAGGAGATGTTGCAATTCTCCGGATCGAGTTCATTTTCATCTCTTCCTCAATCAATGCACTCATTGATCTCCTTGGCAATCTTAAGTGATTGAATTGCAATTCCTTGCAATTCAATCTCTTAAATCTTGATCAATAGCCAATTCCTTAGTCAATTGCTCATTAGAAGAGATGAAGTATGGTCACTGATTATACCACATGCATTTCCCAAACCAAGTATTGAGAGGGTTACAGTCACATACCCATCCAAACCCAATTTGGTCCAGCATGAGAAAGCATTTCTAGCTTGATCTCTTCATTCCTCTTCCAAGGTTCAAAAGAGATCCAAGTTTGAATAGCTTCTCTTCCAAGATAACTACTCAATTGGATGAAGATCGAAAGCTTTCAAGTAAAATCAAGAGGAAAGATAGAAGAAGAACAATGAAAATTAGTATTGATCCATCAAATTACAACAGAGCTCCCTAACCCAATGAAAGGGGTTTAGTTGTTCATAGCTCTTGAAAATGAAAACAAAGATGGAGAATACATCCTCAAACTAGAAATTGCAAAGAAAGTAAAATACAGATAGTGGTTCTTCAGCCTCCAGAACTCGTTTACAATTCAAAGCTACTCCTATATATACTACTCTTCTCAGCTTCTAGTTCACTCTTCATGTCTTGGGCCTTTGGATCTTGAGTTTGAAGCAGTTCCTTTCTTTATTTGGGCTTGGCTTTACTTGCAGAGAGAAAGTGCGGAGTGGGCAGAGACTTAAGCTCAGGGCGTAGGAGTGTTAATCATTTAGTGAAAGTCCAAGTTCGGGAACGTTAGTGACACTTAACATTGTCACTAACGTTCCAATGCACCCCTTTTGCCTCACGTTAAAACCCACGTTAACTAGGTTAACGTGGCTTTTAACGTTGCCTTGTCAACCTTCGAGAATGTTAGTGACACTCAACATTGTCACTAACGTTCCAGTGTGCCCCTTCTTGCTTCACATTAAAGCTCACGTTAACTAGGTTAACGTGGCTTCTAACGTGGCCTTCGCCATCCTTCGAGAACGTTAGTGACATTCAACATTGTCACCAACGTTCCAATGTGCCCTTAGGTCTTCACGTTGGAGTCCACGTTAACTAGGTTAATGTGGCTTCTAACGTGGCCATCTTTTAGCCATCCCAACGTTAGTGACAATGTTGAGTGTCACTAATGTTGGCTCATCCTTCATTTCTCATCGTTAGCTTCCATGTTAACCAAGTTAACGTGACTCTTGGGGGTTGTGTGGTTGCTTCAACGATAGTGACAATGTTGAGTGTCACTAACGTTGTCGACAACTCTTCATCTTCTACGTTAGTTCCCACGTTAACCAAGTTAACGTGGGAGTTAACGTGGTACTTTGCACCATAGGCCAACGTTAGTGACAATGTTGAGTGTCACTAACGTTGGCTTCTCTTCCCCCGTTTAACGTTAGAGCCCACGTTAACTAGGTTAACGTGGCTTCTAACGTGGCCACCTATGAGTAATTGCCAACGTTAGTGACAATGTTGAGTGTCACTAACGTTGGCTCAACTTCTCTTCTCCACGTTAGAGTTCACGTTAACTTGGTTAACGTGACTCTCTAACGTGGGCATTGATGGCTTTTTTTGAGAGTGTTATTGGCAATCACTTTTCTCATTAATCTTGCAAGTTACCTCCCCTTTTCTTGCTTCTTTTTGGTCCTGAAATCAAGCAACAAAGTGCATCAAAGCTCTAGTCCAAGTCATGAGTAATGCAACATAATATTTGTCACTAAACTTATGCAAAATCCTCATGAAATCATGTAAAATGCACAATGTATGCTTGGGTCAAGGCATAAGTGGATATTTACCCAAAACTAGCTTATTTCCTAAAGAAATGCATGAAACTAACCTAAAAACAGTAAAGAAAAGGTCAGTGAAACTGGCCAAGATGCCCTGCCATCACAACACCAAACTTAAAGCTTGCTTGTCCCTAAGCAAGTACTGGAACAAGAAAATGATGAATGGAATATCCAGAGGAATGAGTCATTCTTGTGGAAGTCATATTACTGATTTTATGGTGGTTTCATGCATAGCAACATAGGTTCATTCCATTACTGGCTTTCAGACCTTTATCATGTTCCTAAACACTTACTTTGTTTATATCTCATGAGACTTTTATTCATTGATCCTTTTATTGTTATTTCAAGGCTTATTTGTGTTATTTAGGCTAAGTGCTCTGTAAGGGGGCAACTCTTTAAGATAAGCTTTCAGCCAACACTCCCGAACCAGTTGGTTCAAGGTGCTAGGTGTTGAAGCACCCCTAAGGACTTACTCCCTCAAGTCTCTCCCCCATACATACACACTACAGGCATTTAGTTTATTTATTTTCTTTTCTTGAGACCTTGGTGTCCAGCACCTCTTTGGGTTACTAAGTGTTCTGTAGTGAAGCTTACTCTTGATAGTGGACTTTCAGCTGATAATCCCGAGTTATTTAACCCAAGTTACCAAGTGATAAGTCACCCCTAAGAGCTTATTCATCCAAGTAGATCCCTCACACAGGAGCACCACATACACTTGCCTCAAGCTTAAAACCATTGATGCCTAGCCTTATTGCTTACTCTTTTTCTTTTGTTTTTCACTTCCATTGTTCTTTCCCTTTTCTTTTCTTAGGATCTTGTTATTATCCTAGTCTCATGGGTATATCCAAAGTAAAGTATTTAGGATAGATAGTTGTCCTCCTAACCTTGTGGTTGAACCAACTTAGCTAACTTATGACTACCCCAAAGATTCATGAATGCACTTCAACAATATGAACTCTACTCTGGTCTTTTAAGAACATAAACATTCTCTTCTTCATTTGATAAAAAGGGACAAGCTTACAAGAAAGGGAAGTAATGATGCAGTGACATAAAGACCAGTGCACATAGACTCTCTTCAATACCAAAAACTAAAAATAACATGATTTGAAAAAGGTTTAAACATAACATGGAAGCAAGTTCTATTTCATACAAGATCTTCCTTATTTAAAACACAGAGAAAGATGGAACAAAGAAGGAACTCCACCACCTTTTATTGTTGTGGGTGTCCACGCTCTTTTCCTTGCTTGTCCTCCTCGTTTCCTCTTGCATTTCCTCGCATTCGTGCCAATCTTGCTTGCTTCCAATCCTCAAGTGCCTTCCTCACTGACTCATGACTCTCTTCCACCCTTTGTCTTTCCTTTCGTGCTAATTCATCCTTCATTTCATCATACTTGGCTATTCCTGGATGCAATATTGGCAGCTGTCCCACTAAGTTGCCGAGCCTGGCTTGAGTATTTATCTGATGTCCTGTTTGACTCATGTAAATTCCTTCTGCGAATGCCCTTTGCTCGTCCAATAGTTTTGCCTGTTCTATTTGTCTTCGATGCATCTCATGTATGTGTGCCCCTTGATGTGCTTGGATGTTGATTAGCCTCTGAGTGGATTCTTGTTGCTCGTTTTGCCTTTGTTCCATCCTGTTGAATGCTTCTCCCCATTGTTGTCCATGGCTTAGTTGCTGTTCCATCATCTGCCTTTGCCACTCATCTTGCTGCCCCATCATCTGTAGTTGAAGCTCTTTCTGTGCTCCTTGGCTTTCCAAATATTGTCTAGATAAGCCATCAATGGCTTCCTGTAATTGGTGCATGTCCAAGGTCTGTGGTGCTTGTCCCTCTAAGACTTGTCCCTCTAAGACTTGTCCTTCAACTACTAGAGGGGCTGTCCTCTTTCTTTGCTTCCGTTGAGGCAGGGGGAGTGCTGCAGCATTCATCCTTCGGACCGTTATTGGAATGCCTTCCTTTATCCAAACGGGGTCCTCATCTTCAAAGACCACCCTAGCTTTCTTGCATATTCGGTAAATAGTGCTGGGGTACCCTAATGTTCCTCTTGAGTCGCTTTTCTCTGCCATCTTTCTAATTCCTTGAGCTATGATCTCATGAACTTTGATTTCTCCTCCCTTGAGTATACAATGCAACATTGTTGCTCTCTCGAGATTCACCTCCGAGTTGTTTGCAGCTGGGAGAATAGACATCCTCACTAGCTCGAACCACCCCTTAGCTTTAGGAGTGAGATCTGTTCTCTTAATGAACTTTGGTTTATTTCCTGCACCCCTTTCCCAGTCAGCTCCTGGTATACACAGGTCTAGTAAAAGCTGGTCATAATTGGGGTTGTTGTCCAATCTTGAGTGGTAACTTTCTTCTTCAAATGGTATAGACCGTAGCTTCAATGCCCTCATTACACTCATGGGACCAAAATCCACCATTGTTCCTCTCACAAAGCTTGTATATGACTCATCTTTCTTATCATACCTGACTGCATTTGCATAAAATTCTCTTATGAGATTTGCATTCACCTTAGTGACCGGGTCAGTGAGGAGCTCCCATCTTCTCCTTTCTACCTTCTCTGTGATTTCGGGGCATTCAGTCTTCTTAACTTGAAATCCCAGCTCATAAATGATTTCCTTATCAACCATCCACCTGTATTGCAATACATGATGCAAGCTTCTAAATCTCTTCTCATCATATGGGTGTTCTTCCATGGGTTCCTTCCCCTCCCTTCTCTTAGAACTTAAAGATGCCATGAATGATGATTTAATATGTGAAGGTGGCAAGGTTGTGGAGACTTTTGGTTGTTTAGGGTTTTATGGCAATGAGGAGAGTGAGGGGAGGAATGTTTATAATTGGATAGGGGGTATATTGTACCGAAATAAAGAGTGGTGAAGGTGTGTGATGACAATGAAGGGTAGTATGGACAAGGGTTGTTTATATAGAGAAGTTGTGAGAGAATGGAGGGTGTAGATTGATGAAGTGGTCACTTGATGGACGGTTGGGGTTATGCATGGCTAGAAGACAAGGATCATCACTTTATGATGGGGATTGCTTGGTCTTCTAGGGGTCCCTTTTTTTTCAATGTTGCATGGCAACATTTTCCAACGTATTCCCTCTTTAGAACAAGTGTGTAACCCCTCTTCTTTAAGTGGCAAAATTTCCCCCATTTAAGTGTCCAATCAATCCCTTTTTATGCTTTTTTTCCTTTCCTATAAAGATTTGAAATAAGGGAATTAATATATAAGAAAATTAAAACTTTACGG
The DNA here is from genome assembly GCF_003086295.3 of Arachis hypogaea. Lineage (NCBI taxonomy): Eukaryota > Viridiplantae > Streptophyta > Magnoliopsida > Fabales > Fabaceae > Arachis > Arachis hypogaea. The sequence goes on along the minus strand of NC_092049.1, from coordinate 50,086,543 downwards.
CTAGAATAAAATGAAAGAAAGGATTTTATTGTTTGTTTATGAATTTCAACTAACTAACTAACTATTGTTTGTTCCTTATATGCATTTTGGTGGCACCATGGGGTGACACCAAACTTAGTTTGAAGCACTGTGATGAAAGTTTTGTGTTCAAAGCTCCCAAGACTAGCATGCAACTTGGTTTGCTTTGAACACCAAACTTGTTCCTCACTATATTCTGCATAAGAAGATTTTCACCAATTGTTTGTTAAGTTTGGATTGAAGCTCATAAAGATTGACTTATTCATTATCATCTGAAAGCATATAAAACATGGGTTGCCTCCTATGAAGCGCTTCTTTAGCATCACTAGCTTGACATTTTTCTTTCATCACGGTGGTTGGTAGTGCTTGAAGTCCTCCCCTCTTGCTGTGGACTTGTATCCATTGGTTGGATCAATAATCTCCACATGTTCCAGGGAAAGAACTCTGTTGATAGTGAAGACCTTGGGTAATTGAGATGGCACAGTAGGGAGATTAGGGGGAATATCTGGGAAGTAGGCTGAGACAACTCTATCCCCTGGAGAGAAGTCTTCCGTAGGGATCTTCTTGTTCCTCCATCTCCTTGGTACCTTCTTCATTGTTTCTTTTGAGGTTGCCTTCCCCTTGGTGACCTCTTTTCTCCAAGGAGTTGTGATGCTGTCTTCACCTGCCTCTAGAGGTTTGGGTTCCTCCAACTTTTCCTTGAGCTGTGGCAATTGCTATTTTCCTTGTATGTCAGTTAAGGGGGTCTCAGAATGAACTGGCTGTGCTTCAGTGCTTGTTTCCTCCTTCAGTGTCTCATTGTCATTTGTGCTTAGTTCCTTGTCCTCTTGAGCTGTTTCTTGTGAGAGTTTGAAAACATTGAAGCTGATTCGTTCATCATGGATTCTCAATATTAGCTCCCATTTCTCAACATCGATAAGTGCTCTGGCCGTAGCTAGAAATGGTCTTCCCAATATGATTGGGTGAGTGTGACTTTCTTCCATGTCCAGAATGACAAAGTCTGTTGGGAGAAAGTACTTCCCAACCTTTAGCAACACATTTTCCACCACTCTTATTGCTTGCTTTTGAGTTTTGTCAGCCAGTCTGATAATGACATCTGTAGGCATTATCTCATTGATCTGCAGCCTCTTCACCAGGGATAAGGGCAGTAAGTTGATGCTGGCCCCTAAATCGCATAGTGCTCTGTCGAACATGTTTTCACCTATGGCACAAGGGATATGAAAACTTCCTGGGTCTCTTCTTTTTGTAGGCAACTCAGGTTGAATAAGGGCACTACATTCCTTGTTCATCACTATAGTCTGCCCTCCCTTGAGTGAACTTTTCCTGGGAAGAAGTTCCTTCATATACTTGATGAATGCAGGCATTTGTTGAATTGCCTTGATGAATGGTATGTTCACATGCAGAGATGCAAACAAGTCTAGGAACCTTGAGTATATTCTTTTTCCCACAGCACCATTGAGCAGTTGATGGAATGGTGCATAGAGCTTCAGCAGCTCTTGTTGTGAGGTTTCTGGTTCTTTGTGATCTCTATCCTCCTCCTTTGTTGAGTTGTCTTCAGGTTGTTTGCACATTTTGCCTTGCTTGTCTTCAATCTATTGATCACTTGTAGTGACCATTTTGCAATCTTCCCATCTTACTTTCTTTGCTTCTCCCTTGGGGTTTTTCTCAGTGTCACTTGGGAAGCTATCAGTAGGTTTGGGAATCTTCTCAGCTAAATATCCCACCTCAAATTCCATCTTCCTAATGGTTTCTCCCTGATTCTTAATATTGGCTCGCACCTCCTCTTTGAACACCTTATTTTCTTGAATCTCTTGGCATATTCCTTCAAGTAAGGCTTCAATCTTAGAGAGCCTGTCATCAATTGATGAGTGGTTCGGAGCAGATGTGCTGTTTTGGTTTTGATAAGTATGTGGAGAAGTGTTGTTGTGGGGGTGTTGAGATGTCCTCTGGGTGAATTGTTGGTGAGCTGCATTGTTGTTGGAGTTGTAACGTCTCTGGTCTTGGTTTTGATCTTGCTCACTTTCCCACCCAAAGTTTGGATGATTTCTCCATCCAGGGTTGTAAGTCTTGGAGTATGGATCATAGTTTTTCCTTGGTGAATTCCCAATGTAGTTGGCTTGCTCCTGACTCCCTTCTGCTTCTTGGTTTACTCCTTCTTGTGTTGTTAATGAAGTGGAGATTGCTGCTACTTGGTTCATCTCCATCTTCTTGGTGAGGTCAGCCAGCTGCTGGGTAATGAGCTTGTTTTGGGCCAACAGAGCATCTACTTTGTTTAGCTCCATCACTCCTCTTGTGTTCCCTCTTTCGGAAGCATAGAAGTAGTCATTTTCTGCTACTGTTTCAATAACATCTATGGCTTCCTCAATGGTCTTCTTCTTGTTCAAGGACCCTCCAGATGAATGGTCTACTGCTTTCTTTGACTCATAAGAGAGCCCTTCATAGAAAATGTGCAGCTGCACCCATTCGTTGAACATGTCGGGTGGACACCTCCTTGTTAAGTCTTTGAACCTCTCCCATGCTTCATACAGAGTCTCACCATCTTGTTGCCTGAAAGTTTGAACCTCAGCTCTCAGCCTATTGATTCGTTGAGGAGGGTAGAATCTTGCTAAGAATTTGTTCACCACGTCCTCCCAAGTTGTCAAGCTCTCCCTTGGAAAGGATTCCAGCCACTTGGGTGCCTTGTCTCTGAGTGAGAAGGGAAATAAGAGCAATCTATAGGCGTCAGGATGAACACCATTAGATTTCACTGTGTCACATATTCTCAGGAAGGTGGTCAAATGTTAGTTGGGATCTTCTTGAACACCTCCTCCAAATGAACAGTTGTTCTGAACAACGGTGATGAGCTGTGGTTTAAGTTCAAAGTTGTTGGCATGGATTGTTGGCTTTTGGATGCTACTTCCACAATTGCCTGGGTTTGGATTAATGTAAGAGCCCAAAACTCTTCTATCCTCCCCAACATGATTTGCTCCACCTCCTCTGCCATGGTTGTGAGTCTCTCCTTCATGATGATTTTCCATGTTTTCTTCCATGTTTGGTTCAAAGTATTCCTCAAACTGTTCCTCCTCTTCTTCAGCACCAACTACTCGTTTTCCTTTTGCCTCCCTCCTTAGTCTAAGGAAGATTCTCTCTGGTTCAGAATAAAAGGAAGTTGAAGCCCCGCTTCTTCTCCCTGTCATACAACAAACAAGTACAAGCAAAGAAAATAGGTGCAGACAGTATTTGTGTCAGAGTTATTGTTAGTTGTGGGTGATGCAATATATCAAACAGTTAGTGGGTTAGCAAACAGAATTAAAAATAACAAAGAAAAACAAAAGAGTAGATGGAAAAGGGAAGAAGTTTAGCTAAAACAAAAAGTAAATCACTCAAATAGAAAAATGAAATTCACAAAATAAAATGCTCAATCTAGTGATCTTCCAATCCAATCATTGTTGATGCACAATCAATCCCCGGGAACGGCGCCGTAAACTTGATGCGGGAAAAAACTTGTCTCTCAACAAATCTTCCTTTGGCAAGTGTACCGAAGTTGTCGTCAAGTAAAAACTCACAATAGAGTGAGGTCAAATCCCACAGGGATTGATTGATCAAGCAACTTTAATTAGAAGAATGTTCTAGTTGAGCGAATCCAGAAATTGGGTTGAGAATTGCAGAAAATAAAATAGCGGGAATGTAAATAACAGAAAAGTAAATGCTAGAATTAAAGGACTGGAAGTAAATGACTGAAAATAAATTGCAGAATTATAAATGGGAATGGGGGATTTGCTCATAAAAGTAAATCGCAGAAATTAAAGAGAATGGGTAAGATTAGAGATGGGGAGTTCATTGGGCTTAGGAGATGTTGCAATTCTCCAGATCAAGTTCATTTTCATCTCTTCCTCAATCAACGCACTCATTGATCTCCTTGGCAATCTTAAGTGATTGAATTGCAATTCCTTGCAATTCAATCTTTCAAATCTTGATCAAAAGCCAATTCCTTGGTCAATTGCTCATGAGAAGAGATGAAGTATGGTCACTGATTATACCACATGCATTTCCCAAACCAAGTATTGAGAGGGTTACAGTCACATACCCATCCAAACCCAATTTGGTCCAGGATGAGAAAGCATTTCTAGCTTGATCTCTTCATTCCTCTTCCAAGGTTCAAAAGAGATCCAAGTTTGAATAGCTTCTCTTCCAAGATAACTACTCAATTGGATGAAGATCGAAAGCTTTCAAGTAAAATCAAGTGGAAAGATAGAAGAAGAGCAATGAAAATTAGTATTGATCCATCAAATTACAACAGAGCTCCCTAACCCAATGAAAGGGGTTTAGTTGTTCATAGCTCTTGAAAATGAAAACAAAGATGGAGAATACATCCTCAAACTAGAAATTGCAAAGAAAGTAAAATACAGAGAGTGGTTCTTCAGCCTCCAGAACTCCTTTACAATTCAAAGCTACTCCTATATATACTACTCTTCTCAGCTTCTAGTTCACTCTTCAAGTCTTGGGCCTTTGGATCTTGAGTTTGAAGCAGTTCCTTTCTTTATTTGGGCTTGGCTTTACTTGCAGAGAGAAAGTGCGGAGTGGGTAGAGACTTAAGATCAGGGCGTAGGAGTGTTAATCATTTAGTGAAAGTCCAAGTTCGGGAACGTTAGTGACACTTAACATTGTCACTAACATTCCAATGCACCCCTTTTGCTTCACGTTAAAACCCACGTTAACTAGGTTAACGTGGCTTTTAACGTTGCCTTGTCAACCTTCGAGAATGTTAGTGACACTCAACATTGTCACTAAAGTTCCAGTGTGTCCCTTCTTGCTTCACGTTAAAGCTCACATTAACTAGGTTAACGTGGCTTCTAATGTGGCCTTTGCCATCCTTCGAGAACGTTAGTGACATTCAACATTGTCACTAACGTTCCAATGTGCCCCTAGGTCTTCACGTTGGAGTCCACGTTAACTAGGTTAACGTGGCTTCTAACATGGCCATCTTTTAGCCATCCCAATGTTAGTGACATTGTTGAGTGTCACTAACGTTGGCTCATCCTTCATTTCTCATCGTTAGCTTCCACGTTAACCAAGTTAACGTGGAAGTTAACGTGACTCTTGGAGGTTGTGTGGTTGCTTCAACGTTAGTGACAATGTTGAGTGTCACTAATGTTGTCGACAACTCTTCATCTTCTACGTTAGTTCCCAGGTTAACCAAGTTAACGTGGGAGTTAACGTGGTACTTTGCACCATAGGCCAATGTTAGTGACAATGTTGAGTGTCACTAACGTTGGCTTCTCTTCCGCCCTTTAACGTTAGAGGCCACGTTAACTAGGTTAACGTGGCTTCTAACGTGGCCACTTATGAGTAATTGCCAACATTAGTGACAATGTTGAGTGTCACTAACGTTGGCTCAACTTCTCTTCTCCACGTTAGAGTTCACGTTAACTTGGTTAACGTGACTCTCTAACGTGGGCATTGATGGCTTTTTTTGAGAGTGTTATTGGCAATCACTTTTCTCATTAATCTTGCAAGTTACCTCCCCTTTTCTTGCTTCTTTTTGGTCCTGAAATCAAGCAACAAAGTGCATCAAAGCTCTAGTCCAAGTCATGAGTAATGCAACATAATATTTGTCACTAAACTTATGCAAAATCCTCATGAAATCATGTAAAATGCACAATGTATGCTTGAGTCAAGGCATAAGTGAATATTTACCCAAAACTAGCTTATTTCCTAAAGAAATGCATGAAACTAACAAAAAAATAGTAAAGAAAAGGTCAGTGAAACTGGCCAAGATGCCCTGGCATCACTAAGGAGCGTGCCTAAGAGAAGAAAAAGCGTAGCAACATTGAGGAAGAAGGAGAGCTAAGTTGGGAGAGTGAACCGAGCTCCATAAGGAAAAAAGGGAGAAAGCAAGGCACAAAGCTCAGTTCACTTAGTTAACTGAGCATCAAAGAAAGCAAGGCAAGGACATCAAGCTCAGTTCACTAAGTGAGCTTTATCGGGGGTTCTCCAAAATTAATTCAAAGCAAAATTCCAAGGAGTGAAGCTACAAGGTATCAAACTCATGACCCAAGGAGATCAAGGAATGCTCCTTGCAAGGAAAATAAGAGAAAATGGCCAACAAGCCTCCTCCAAGGTTCGAACAAGGAACCTCTCACTACCAAGCTTGCAAGGAAAATAAGGCAAGGTGGGTAAGCTAGGATTCGAACCTGGGAGCTCTATGGAAGACAAGGGAGGAGCGCTACTCTTTGGGAAGGGAAAATGGGCCAAGATGGCTCCCCAAGGTTCGAACCAGGGAGCTTCATGAAAGGCAAGGAAGGAGCAATCCACTCCTCTAAGGAAATTAGCATCCGAATTGCTTCCACCAAGAGTCGAACCTGGGAGCATGAAGCCAAGGCAAAGCGCTACAAAGGGCAGCTCAGTTGGTTTTCCCAACTAAGCGCTACTCTCCCCCCATCCCCCACACTTTGGCACGCTAGGAAGCACACCAAGGAGCTTGTCATGCACGAAATTGACACGACCAGGGAGCTAGGACGCACGCTTGACACACCCAAGGCAAGACATAGAGCTCAGTTCAATTTTCCAACTGAGCTCTATTGAAAAGCAACCTGAACAAGGCTGGACGCGCACAAACTGGGCAACACAAAAGCACATTGGGCGCTCAGCTTAGTTTTTGAACTGAGCCATCCCCTGGGAGGTGTACCTTGGGCCAAAATCCATCAAAAATCCAAATTAATTCATTTCTTCACCAAATTTTAGAGCCCACCCAAATTCATAGATCTAAATTAGTATGTGTATAAATAAGTGTTAGTTTGATTCAGAAGGGACCTTTTGCTTTGAGAATTTTCAATTTTTGTAATTTTGAGAGTTTTACTTTGAATTTGGATTTCTGAGAACTTGGAAGGAGAATTGATCTCTCTTCTTCTTGGTTCTTGCTTGAGCACTCATTACTTCTTGTTTTAAATCTTGGGTGGAGAATTGAAGAAATTCTGTTTCAATCTCACCTTGAGATCTCTTGTTTTATCTTTCTACATAATTCTAAGAAACTTTGATTTACATTTCACATTCTTTTTACTGCTTTCTCTCTTCTACTACTACTGCAACTTACTTTTCCATTTCTTTGGCAATTGTTCTTGTTGGATCAAGGAAGGATTTGAGATCTAGACTTGGTTTCTAGTCTCTTCCACTCCTGAGATCCTTAATTTCTCTTTTAATTTCTGCAATTGAGCTACATTTACTTTCTGTTTTAATTCTTCAAGCATTTTTACTTTTCTGTTTGAGATCTACTTAAATTGAACTTATGTTTGGCTCTTCTGTTTATTGTAATTTACTTCTGCTTGTTTAAATTTCTGCAATCCCAGTTCCCAATTCCTTTTATAATCCAAGCAATTTACCTTTCTTGCACTTTAAGATTCAGTTATTTACATTTCTTGCAATCTAAGCTTCTGCAATTTAATTTACTTGTTCTTTAAGATTCAGCACTTTTACTTTCCATTCTCTTAAATTTACTGCAATTCTTCCCTCTCCCTTTACAATTCATGCAATTTAGTTCTGCCAGTTACAAACCACTCAAACCAATACTTGATTCGCTTGACTAAATCAACCACCTAACTAAAATTGCTCAATCCTTCAATCCCTGTGGGATCGACCTCACTCATGTGAGTTATTATTACTTGATGCCACCCGGTATACTTGCCGGTTAGTTTAGGTGTTTGGAATTCGTTTTCCAAATTACACCATCATGTTTTTGGCGCTGTTGCCGGGGATTGATTAGATTGACAATGATTAAGTGAAGTGAAGGTCTAGATCAAGCATTTTTTCTTTTTTGTTTCTTTAATTTTTAACTAACACACTAACTATTTGAATTTTTGCTTAAGCTAACTAAAATTTCTCTCCACCAATGGATTGAGGTATTATTGCCTCTCTGGTTGTATGTGATTTTTATGCTTTGTATGTATGTCAGGGACAAGAAGAGCTATACACACCTCTTGTGAACTAGACGAAAGAACTCTCAGGAGATTAAGGAGAGCTGAAAGAGGGAAAAATATTGTTGGAGAAGAGGATTCAGAAGAAGAATTCCAAGACATGGAGGAACACTCAACAAACCCAACTAATCCACCAGGAGGAGCTACCAATAACGATAACAATCATCCACAGAGAAGAGTTTTAGCTTCCTACACATTTGCAAATCCTAGACATTGTGGGAGTATCATTCTTACCCCAAATGTCTACTTTCCAACGCAATTGGAAGCGCGCCATTTTGAGTTCTGTAGCTCCAGAAAATCCACTTTGAGTGCAGGGAGGTCAGAATCCAACAGCATCAGCAGTCCTTCTTCAACCTCTGAATCTAATTTTTGCTCAAGCCCCTCAATTTCAGCCAGAAAATACCTGAAATCACAGAAAAACACACAAACTCATAGTAAAGTCCAGAAATGTGAATTTAACATAAAAACTAATGAAAACATCCCTAAAAGTAACTAGATCCTACTAAAAACATACTAAAAATAATGCCAAAAAGCGTATAAATTATCCGCTCATCAGAGGCCCAAAATCTCATTGACATGGTGGCTAACAACCAGTATTTCTTTGCTCACCAAAGACAACGCCAACCATCACAAAGGAAGGGAGTGATGGAGTTGGAAGGAGTGGACTCAATCTTAGCTCAAAACAAAATGATGCAGCAGCAAATTCAACAACAATTTGAGCAAATGGCCAAAAAGATTGATAGCCTCCAAGTTGCAGCAGTCAACACAAGCCAACCATCATCCAAATGGGGGACAAATGAAGAAACTCAAGAGGATCAACAGCAAGAACAAGTCCAGTATATGCACAACCAAAATTCTGGGCCAAATGAAGTTTATGGTGACACTTACAACCCTTCCTGGAAGAACCACCCCAACCTCAGATGGGGAGACAATAACAATCAAACTCAACAGCCATGGCAAAGGAACTCAAACCAAAACAGTTGGAAAAACACAAACCACAACAACCAGCAAAACAATAACTAAAACAAATACAGAAAACCACAAAACACTTATCCCAACTCTAACCATCATCCATCCAATAACCAAGCCACCAATCAAAACACTTATCCTCAACTCTCAACACCCCACAACCAACCAATCTCACAAGACTCTCAGAGGATCACCAACTTGGAGATCTTAATGGAGAAAATGATGAAGCACCAAAAAATGACAACAAAGAACCAGGATGCTTCCATAAAGAATATGGAAAGGTAGATTGAACAGCTCTCCAAGCAAATTGCTATTGAGAGACCTTTGAGCTCACTACCAAGTGACACCATTTCTAATCCAAAAGAGGAATGTAAAGCTATACAGCTTAGGAGTGGAAAGATCTTGGTGAAAAATGAAGAAGCAACCAAGAAGCCAAAGGAAAATGACAAGAAACAGGGTGAAAAAGAGGAAGCCAATGATGAGGATGTAACAGTAAGCAAGAAAACTTCAAAGCAAGCCCAAGAAAAAGAGGAACAACAAAAAATTTCAAGAAAGGGGAAGGAAGCAATTGAAGAGCCAACTAAGGACCACAGGCAGGGAGTGAACTTCACACCTCCATTGCCATATCCCCAAAGATTCAACAAGGAGACTAAGGACCAACACTTCCCTAAATTTCTCGAAATCTTCAAGAAATTGGAGATCAACATACCCTTGGCTGAGGCACTTAGGCAAATGCCCCTATATGCCAAATTCTTGAAGGAGCTTATAAACAAAAAGAGAAGTTGGTAAGAAAAGGAGACTATTATGCTCACTGAAAAATGCAGAACATTAATCCAGAAAGGACTCCCCCCTAAACTTGAAGATCCTGGAAGTTTCTTTCTACCTTGTGCCATTGGCAGTATGACCATCAACAAGGCAATGTGTGACTTAAGGGCAAGTATCAATCTGATGTCTTCCTCTCTAGTTAAAAAGCTGTGTATAGAAGAAGTAAAACCAGTACATATGTCTTTAGAATTGGTGGACAAGTCAGTGATATGTCCCAGGGGTGTGATTGAGAACCTTCTAGTCAAGGTGGACAAATTCATATTCCCTACAGATTTTGTGGTCTTATATTCAGAGGAGGATGAAGGTGATTCCATTATACTGGGGAGACCATTCTTGGCCACTGCTAGGGCCATTATAGATGTAGAGCAAGGAGACTTGACCCTCAAAATGCATGAAGAAAGCATCACCCAGAATGTATTTCCAGAAACACAGCTCGTTGATGAAACAAAGGAATGCATGGAGATTGACAAGGAAGACTCACAGTGGAAGGAAAGAACCAACAAGACGATCAGTAGTTACCTTCCAAAGCAAGAAATAAATAACACAACAGAACAAAAAAAGAAAGAGATTGTACAGAGTGATGAAGAAATTCAAGAAGACATTGAGGTGCTAGCCACTAAGAAGAAAAGTCCCAAAGTGAAGACCACTTGCAAGAAGAAAGGATCAACAAAAAAGGGGAACAAAAACAAGAACAAAACTAAAACGGGGTGGAAGAACAAAAAGATCCCAACTGAGGGATTCCAAAAAGAGGATAAGGTGCAGTTAATCTATCAACAACTGGGAACAAACCAATAGACTGATGATTACTATACTGTCAGCAAAATACCCTCTCACTGGAGCATGCTGAAATTGAGCATCAAGGCACTAAAAGGAAGATCACAGTCAGGGGAGACAAGCTGAGACATTACAGTCAGCAACCACCCTAATGAGAGGGGCAACGTCAAGCTAGTGACAATAAAAGAGCGCTCCATGAGAGGCAACCCATGATCTAAGATTTTTGTCTTGTCTTTAAAATTCAATAATCAATGATCATTCTAGCATGAATTTGATTCCTCATGAACTTATGTGATAGCTGCATGCACTACTTTGGAGCATATGTTAGATTTCTATGTTTGGTGTGCCTCAAGGCACTCCAAATTGGCTTTTCAAACTCTCTTAGACTATATGCTCAGTCATTGGGAAAAAGTATTAAGTTTGGTGTCTGTATATGCATAAATTTTCCGAGGAACTAACTTCTGTTCATGTAATCAAAGTCATACATGAAAGGATCATACATAGTATTCATTTTAAGAATAAAATGTGCTTTAGGAATTACATGTCAATTGTGATAGACCATGTGCAGTTTATATTGATTCCTTAACAAGGGACAAGTTTGGTGTCCACCAAATCTTGATCCATTATTTAAGGAACACAATGGGCTCTTTATGAATAAAGCACATGATAGCTAGTTTATTTGTTCACCACTACACTACCGAGCTCTGTCCTAAACCTCACCACTTTGTTGATTTGATTGAATAGGAAAGAGAAGATTGAGAAGATGACAAGAAAAAGGAGGGCCACGGCGTTGACAAGCCAAGTGAGAAGTGATCACATGTGCCTAGAGAAGCGTGCCCCTTGGAAAGCAAAATTTGCATGCATGCACCATTGGACACCGAAAAGCATGCAACCAATGAGAAGAGAATCCTTGTCAAGCTTCAACAACACATGCAGGCCATTCATTTCATGAGTCTTCTACATTGTTCAACTCAATCTTCACCCTTTATTATCATAACCGAACACCCTTCTCTCTTGTGGTCTTATTGAAAAAAATATGGAAGCCTTGTCCATAAATAGCTTTTAACACAACACGGAGTACACATTCATACAAGCTACATTCACTTGAAAACTTTAGCTTCACTCTTCTTCTACTCCATAACACAGCCGACAAAATCCCCTTTCTCTAAACAGCACATAAATTCTCCTTCCCTTTCACAACTAGACCGAACATCACTCCAAACACAACCCTACCTGTCTTTTATTCATACCCAAATTAAATGGCTCCTTCAAGTTCAAGGAGAAGACCAGGAAAGGAACCAATGGTGACCGAACCTCCATCCTATGACACAAAGAGGTTCAAATCCCAATTTCATGAAACCAGATACCAGAGGCTCATGAAAACAAAGCTTATCATTCCTGAAATGGGGTTCGAGCTGAAGGAGGGAGAATATCCCATCATACGATAAATCACCAAGGAAAGAAGATGGGATCTTCTATGCCATCCTCTCACTGAGATTAGTGCTGTTATGATAAGGGAGTTTTACGCCAATACTGTTAAAGAGAGCAAAGATAGCCCCCTTACAAAAGTTATGTCAGAGGTGTTGAGGTAGATTTTAGTCCACCATCAATTACAAGAGCTCTAAAGTTGAGAACCATAACTTATGAGGAGCTTAGCTATGAAGACAGATTGCGTGGTGATAATAACCCTGATGAAATATTGGAAGGATTATGTATTGAAGGAAAAGACTGGGAAAGAGACTCAAAGGGAACCCCAAGTTGTCTGAAGAGATTTGATTTCACACCTGAGGCAAAGGGGTAGTATGAGGTAGTAAGGGGATCAATACTCCCTACTGTGAATACCTCATCGGTCATAATCAAGAGAGGTCTCTTGACATACTGCATCTTACATAGAGGGGAAATCAACCTCACCCAACTTATAGCAGACAGTATCCAGGAGATGGCTAAAGACACATACAAATCGGGTAGGCTTGGGCACCCAGGCACGATTTTGAGATTGCGTAACAAAGCTGGAGTAGTCTTCAAAGATGAAGATACAGAGAAGGTGAGAGGAACCAGAGGAATTACAAAGAGAAAAATGGAGGGTCTTAATGAAGAGGAAGAGGAAGATCAAGAGGAAGAAAGAACTCACCGAAGAAGAAGGTCACAAAAGAGGGACGAACAAGCTCCTGGTGTCATAGACATGAGTCAATTGCAGGAAGCTCTTGAGGAGATATCACAACAAAACGTGAGAGCACAAGAGCAGTATTCAAGGCAACAGGAGCTATATATGCAACAACAAGAGTAATATTTGAAGGATAGAGAGCAAAACGAAGCTTGGCAGCATCGAATGGAGGAAACACAAGCAAGCTGGCATCAACAAATGATGGCTCAGCAACAAGAGTTTCAAGCAAAGATTCTTGAAGGACAAAAGGAACAATTGACCAAATTCCGAGAATCATATGATAAATTGTACTTGAGCCAGGGCAAATATGGGGAATATACTCACAACTTGTATCAGTGGAAGAACGTTCATCATACCATTGGAGAGACTAGACAAGTACAGCGAATAGAGCATTATGAAAATACACAAGCAAAGTTGGATTATTTGACCCACTGTATGCCAAGATTAAATTCACAAATCAAACCATTTGAGCTGTGCCAAGACTTAAGAGACCAACAGAAAGCAAAGACCCAGCATTATACAGAAATGATGTATCAAAGATTGGAGACAACTGGGCTCACAGGTCTCATAGATCCTATCAGGGATAGAAGGTGCCCTAGTGAAGAAGTTCGAGACAATTCCAAGCTTGGGAAAAGAAAGAAGAAGAAGGGATAATCAAGCAAAGGCCAGGAGTATAACAAATAAAAGGTGGTGAAGCTCTTTCATAATTTCAAATTAAATAAGGAAGATGTGTATCTGAAACATGATGTACCTCCAAGTGCGTTCTTTTTGTTCTGCATAATTTTTGCTAGAATAGGCTATCTGCATAATCTTGTTATCTTTCATTAGCTTGAGTACTTTGCTTTGTTCCCTTACTTTTTGAATCAAACAGAGATGTTTGATTTAGAAAAGTAATTGTTCAATGTTACAAAAGTTAGAATAAAAGTTAGTGGTGGTGTGTGTTTGATTCAATTGATAGCTCACAAAATAAATGCTGCATAATGACATGTTCTTTGAAGCCTAAGTTAGTTTGCTGCTATAAAGCCTTGTATTATTGAAAATCCCTTGAAAATGAATCAAAGCAGAAAGAAAAGAAAGAGAAAAGCCAAAAAAGTGGCAAAGAAATAAACAACAAGGCTAGACACCAATAGCTTGGACCCTAGGACACATGCCTGTGGTGTTTTTGTACTAGGATATGCTTGGACAAGTAAGTTCTAAGGAGTATTTCAAAACTTGGACACTTAGATCAACTGATTCGGGATTGCCAACTGAAAGTCCACAATAAAGAGCAACCTAGCTACAAAACACTTAGTTATCCAAAGAGATGCTGGGTATCAAAGATCCTACGAAGAAAAAGGTGAGCCATGTGTCTGTGGTGAAGGAATGTTGAGTATAATTAAGCCAAAGGCTGCTGCAACATTTGCCACCAAGCTTTCAATGAACAATAAGCTCTAAGCAAAAAAATATAGAAGGAAAAGCTAGCAAGGGAGTAAGCAAAAAGTAAGGCATTGTAGCAGCAACCTTAGTGAATCTTTGAAGAAACATATCTTATGTAACAGCAAATAATAAATGAGTTACTATTGAACTGCATGAAATCCCATGAACCAAGTTCAACTATCTGCTTAATAAGGACATGTATACTCCTCTATTTCATTCTATCTTCTCTTATGTTTTATGCTTGCTTGGGGACAAGCAAGTCTTAAGTTTGGTGTTGTGATGACAAGTCATCTTAGCCTAGTTTTACTAGTCTTTTTCTTTGTTTTTATTAGGTTTTATGCACTTTCTTGCATTGAAAGTAAGTAATTTGGAGTGGAATTACATGTTTTGTTAAATCAATCAACCACCCTTTAATTGATACAAAATCATAAGGTTTAAGCTAAAATTAATTGAATTATGAATGAACTTTAAACCTTGTGAATTTGGTGATACTTTGATTGGTTGTTTTGATTTCTTGTAGGTGAAGAAAAGAAAAAATAAGAAAAGTGTGGCCTAAGGAGCGTGCCCAAGAGAAGAAAAAGCATAGCAACATTGAGGAAGAAGGAAAGCTAAGTTGGGAGAGTGAACCGAGCTCCACAAGGAAAAAAAGGAGAAAGCAAGGCACCAAGCTTTGTTCACTTAGTTAACTGAGCATCAAAGAAAGTAAGGCAAGGACATCAAGCTCAGTTCACTAAGTGAGCTTTATCGGGGGTTCTCCAAAATTAATTCAAAGCAAAATTCCAAGGAGTGAAGCTACAAGGTATCGAACTCATGACCCAAGGAGAGAAAGGAACGCTCCTGGAAAGGAAAATAAGAGAAAATGGTCAAAAAGCCTCCTCCAAGGTTCGAACAAGGAACCTCTCACTACCAAGCTTGCAAGGAAAATAAGCCAAGGTGGGTAGGCTAGGATTCGAACATGGGAGCTCCATGGAAGACAAGGGAGGAGCGCTACTCTTTGGGAATGGAAAATGGGCCAAGATGGCTCTCCCAAGGTTCGAACCAGGGAGCTTCATGAAAGGCAAGGAATGAGCAATCCACTCCTCCGAGGAAATTAGCATCCGAATTGCTTCCACCAAGAGTCAAACCTGGGAGCATGAAGCCAAGGCAAAGCGCTACAAAGGGGAGCTTAGTTGGTTTTCCCAACTGAGCACTACTCTCCCCCCATCCCCCACACTTTGGCACGCTTGGAAGCATACCAAGGAGCTTGTCATGCACGAAATTGACACGGCCAGGGAGCTAGGACGCACGCTTGACACACCCAAGGCAAGACATAGAGCTCAGTTCAATTTTCCAACTGAGCTCTATTGAAAAGCAACCTGAACAAGGCTGGACGCGCACAAACTGGGCAACACAAAAGCACATTGGGCGCTCAGTTTAGTATTTGAACTGAGCCATCCCCTGGGAGGTGCACCTTGGGCCAAAATCCATCAAAAATCCAAATTAATTCACTTCTTCACCAAATTTTAGAGCCCACCCAAATTCTTAGATCTAAATTAGGAAGTGTATAAATAAGTGTTAGTTTGATTTAGAAGGGAACCTTTTGCTTCTTTAAGAATTTTCAATTTTTGTAATTTTGAGAGTTTTACTTTGAATTTGGATTTCTGAGAACTTGGAAGGAGAATTGATCTCTCTTCTTCTTGGTTCTTGCTTGAGCACTCTTTACTTCTTGTTTTAAATCCTGGGTGGAGAATTGAAGAAATTCTGTTTCAATCTCACCTTGAGATCTCTTGTTTTATCTTTCTGCATAATTCTAAGAAACTTTGATTTACATTTCACATTCTGTTTACTGCTTTCTCTTTTCTACTACTACTGCAACTTAGTTTTCCATTTCTTTGGCAATTATTCTTGTTGGATCAAGGAATGATTTAAGATCTAGACTTGGTTTCTAGTTTCTTCCACTCCTGAGATATTTAATTTCTCTTTTAATTTCTGCAATTGAGCTACATTTACTTTCTGTTTTAATTCTTCAAGTATTTTTACTTTTTTGTTTGAGATCTACTTAAATTCAACTCATCTTTGGCTCTTCTGTTTATTGCAATTTACTTCTGCTTGTTTAAATTTCTGCAATCCCAGTTCCCAATTCCTTTTATCCTTCAATCAATTTACCTTTCTTGCACTTTAAGATTCAGTCATTTACATTTCTTGCAATCTAAACTTCTGCAATTTAATTTACTTGTTCTTTAAGATTCAGCACTTTTACTTTCTGTTCTCTTAAATTTACTGCAATACTTCCCTCTCCCTTTACAATTCATGCAATTTAGTTCTGCCAGTTACAAACCACTCAAACCAATACTTGATTCGCTTGACTAAATCAACCACCTAACTAAAATTGCCCAATCCTTCAATCCATGTGGGATCGACCTCACTCATGTGAGTTATTATTACTTGATGCGACCCGGTACACTTGCCGGTTAGTTTAGGTGTTTGGAATTTGTTTTCCAAATTACACCATCAGGAAGTGTGTAATAGGAGAAGAAGAATCAAAAGAGGGTGACCAAGAAATGGAGGATAATCTTCCTAATCCACCAGAGGATGTGGCCAACAATAATGGCCAACCTCAAAGGAGAGCTTTAGCCTTTTACACCATCCCTAACCTAAGGAATTGTCGGAGCAGTATCTTGACCCCCAATGTCCATGCCAATAATTTTGAACTCAAACCCCAACTTATCACTCTAGTTCAAATAATTGCCAATATGGAGGAAGTGCTGCTGAAGATCCAAACCAATATCTCTCTGTGTTCTTGAGAATTTGTGACACTGTGAAAACCAATAGAGTCTACCCTGACATATATGAGCTCTTGTTATTCCCATTCTCACTGAGGGACAAGGCCACTCATTGGCTAGAAACATTCCCTAAGGAAAGCATCACCAACTGGGATGATTTGGTTAGCAAGTTCTAAGACAAATTCTACCCCCCTCAAGGAGTCATCAAACTGAAAACTGATGTTCAAACCTTCAGGCAGCCAGAAGGAGAGTCCTTATATGAAGCTTAGGAGAGGTATAAAGCTTTGATTAGAAGATGTCCAAAGGGTATGTTCAGTGAATGTGTTGAGCTACAAAATTTTTATGAAGGCTTGTCCATGAGTTCAACGAAAGCCTTAGATTATTCTTCAGGAGGATCATTGTAGATGATGAAGACTGCTCAAGAAGCACATGATCTCATAGACATGGTTGCCTATAATCAGTATTTCTACTCCTCTGAAAGACAAGCAGCCCCTAGGAAAAGAGTATTTGAGCTTGACGGTGTTGATACAATCTTGGCTCAAAACAAGATTATGCATCAGCAACTTCAACAATAAATAGAAATGATGTTAAAGAAGATGCATAGACTACAACTTGCAGCAGTGAGCACAACCAATCAATCACCAGTTGTACAGGGACAACATGAAGAGAACTATGAAGAGCAACAACAAGAACAAGTGCAGTACATGCACAACCAAGGTGCCAAACAGAATGAGTTCCATGGAGACACTTACAATTCATCATAGAGGAACCACCCCAATTTGAAGTGGGGAGAAAACTAGCATTCTTGGCAAAGAAACTCTAACCAAAACACTTCTCGCAGCACAAACCACTAAGACCATCAGACCACTAACCAAAATCCATATAGAAAACCACAAAATAATCATCCCCCATCCACATACTATCCACCAAATAACCCATCAACTAAACACAATAATCCTCATCCACCATCTACATCCCACACTCAACTACAACCACCCCAAGAATCACAAAGAATCTCCAACTTGGAGACGATGATAAAGCACCAAGAATTGGCCAACAAGAATCATGAGGCCTCATTGAGAAACTTGGAAAGACAAATTTGGCAATTATCCAAGCAGACATCTAAAAGAACAAGCAATGCTTTCCCAAGTGATACCATTCCTAATCCCAAAGAAGAATGCAAGGCCATTAACTTAAGGAGTGGAAAGACTTTGGAGAATGACAAAGGTGCTAACAAGAAACAAGCAGAGGAGGACAAGCATGACAAAGAAGAGTCCAAGAAAGAGGAAGAACCACAAGCCTCAAAGAAAGGAAAGCAAGACATGGCAGAGCAACCACAAAAGCAGAAAAAGGAGGTGAAGCCTTATATCCCTCCTCTTCCATACCCTCAGAGGCTGCAAAGAGAGCTCAAAGACCAGCAATTTCTCAAGTTCCTAGAGATTTTCAAGAAGTTGGAAATTAACCTCCCCATTGCTGAAGCATTGGAGCAAATGCCCTTATATGCAAAATTCCTCAAAGAACTCATCGACAAGAAAAGAAGCTGGAATGAAAAGGAGACTATAATCTTGACCCAAGAGTGTAGTGCTATAATTCAAAAAGCTCTCCCACCCAAACTCAAAAATCCAAGGAGCTTCATCATATCATGCATCATAGGCAACATGACATTGAAAAAAGCTCTCTGTGATTTAGGTGCCAGCATCAATTTGATGCATCTCTCAATGAAGAAAAATTTTGCAATAGAGGAAGTCAAACTAACCAGAATGTCACTTCAAATGGCTGATAGATCACTTAAGATACCTAATGGAGTTATAGAGAACTTGTTGGTGAAGGTTGGCAAATTCATCTTCTCTGCTGATTTTGTCATCTTGGATATGGAAGAAGGGGGGCACAATTCCATTATCTTGGGATGACCTTTCTTAGCCACAGCAAGAGCTATCATTGATGTAGAAAAAGGTGAAATGATCCTCAGGGTGCATGATGAGAAAATGATCATCAATGTCTTTAAAGCCATGCAATATCCACCTGAGAAAGAAAAGCATATGAGAGTGGAAATGATAGAAGACTTGGTGGAAGAATTGTTTGAAGCCAACTGTCAGGAAGAACAAGAAGAAGAAATGGGAGTTGATCAAGATGTTACAGAGGATTAGGTTATTGAAATCTCCCTTGAAGGCAAGATAGAGGAGGTACCAAAACAAGAATTGAAGCCTCTCCCTCCTCATCTCAAGTATGCATTTCTTGGAGAAGAGAAGACCCTGCCAGTAATCATCAATTCATCCTTATGTGTGGAAGATGAAGAAAAGCTGATTAAAGTGCTAAAAATTTACAAAATAGCTTTAGGATGGACAATTGATGACATCAAGGGTATAAGCCCTGCTATTTGTATGCATAAGATTCTGTTGGAGGAGTGATGAGCGGATAATTTATACGCTTTTTGACATTGTTTTTAGTATGTTTTTAGTAGGATCTAGTTACTTTTAGGGATGTTTTTAATAGATTTTGTGTTAAATTCACATTTCTGGACTTTACTATGAGTTTGTGTGTTTTTCTGTGATTTCAGGTATTTTCTGGCTGAAATTGAGGGACTTGAGCAGAAATCAGATTCAGAGGTTGAAAAAGGACTGCTGATGTTGTTGGATTCTGACCTCCCTGCACTCAAAGTGGATTTTCTGGAGCTACAGAACTCGAAATGGCACGCTTCCAATTGCGTTGGAAAGTAGACATCCAGGGCTTTCCAGCAATATATAATAGTCTATACTTTGGCCAATAATAGACGACGTAAACTGGCGTTCAACGCCAGCCTTCTGCCCAAATCTGGCGTCCAGCGCCAGAAAAGGATCCAAAACCAGAGTTGAACGCCCAAACTGGCACAGAAACTGGCGTTCAACTCCACAAATGGCCTCTGCACGTGGAACACTTAAGCTCAGCCCAAACACACACCAAGTGGGCCTCGGAAGTGGATTTATACATTAAATACTTACTCATGTAAACCCTAGTAGCTAGTTTATTATAAATAGGACCTCTTACTATTGTATTAGGCATCTTTGGATTGTATTTTGATCCTGTGATCTCGTTTAGGGGGCTGGCCATCTCGGCCATGCCTGGACTTTCACTTATGTATTTTCATACGGTAGAGTTCTACACTCCATAGATTAAGGTGTGGAGCTCTGCTGTTCCTCAAAGATTAATGCAAAGTACTACTGTTTCCTATTCAATTCTTCTTATTTCGCTTCTAAGATATCCATTCACACCCAAGAACGTGATGAAGGTGATGATTATGTGTGACGCTCATCATCCTTCTCCCTTATGAACGCGTGCCTGACAAACACTTCCGTTCTACATGAATAAGCTAGAATGAGTATCTCTTAGATCTCCTAACCAGAATCTTCGTGGCGTAAGCTAGAATGATGGCGGCATTCAAGAGAATCCGGAAGGTCTAAACCTTGTCTGTGGTATTCCGAGTAGGATTCAATGATTGGATGACTGTGACGAGCTCCTAACTCGCGATTGCAGGGCGTTAGTGACAGACGCAAAAGGATAGTAAATCCTATTCCAGCATGATCGAGAACCGACAGATGAATAGCCGTGCCGTGACAGGGTGCGTGAGCATATTATTCACTGAGAGGATAAGATGAAGCCATTGACAAGGGTGATGCCTCCAGACGATTAGCCGTGCCGTGACAGGGCATTGGATCATTTTTCCGTGAGATGACCGAAAGTAGCCATTGACAGTGGTGATGTATCACATAAAGCCAGCCATGGAAAGGAGTAAGACTGATTGGATGAAGATAGCAGGAAAGCAGAGGTTCAGAGGAACGAAAAGCATCTCCATTCGCTTATCTGAAATTCCTACCAATGAATTACATAAGTATCTCTACCCCTATTTTATTATATAATATTCGAAAACACCTTTATCACTTTATATCCGCCTGACTGAGATTTACAAGGTGACCATAGCTTGCTTCATACCAACAATCTCCGTGGGATTCGACCCTTACTCACGTAAGGTATTACTTGGACGACCCAGTGCACTTGCTGGTTAGTTGTATCGAAGTTGTGACAATCATGAATTAAGATCAGAGCACCAAGCTTTGGAGCCATTACCAGGATTTGTTCGAGCTTGGAGATCACAATTTCGTGCACCAAGTTTTTGGCGCCGTTGCCGGGGATTGTTTGAGTTTGGACAACTGACGGTTCATCTTGTTGCTCAGATTAGGTAATTTTCTTTTTGTTTTGTTTTCAAAAATTTTTCAAAAATCTTTCAAAAACTCTTCCTTTGTTTTCGAAAAAAATAAAATAAAATAAAATAAAATGTTTTCAAAAATAAATTATTCTATGGCTTCAAAATTTTTAAGAATGAATTCTAGTGTTTCATGAGATATGTTGAATCATATCTGGCTGTAAAGCCATACCCAAACTACTTTGGGATTGGTATTCAACTAATCACTCCAGCCCATGTAATTATATGTTGAAGCTTGGCTGGCTATTAAGCCATGCCTGACCCTTTGATTGGAGCTTTAAGACTAACATGGCAAGATTTCTGGAATTCATATTAAAAATTTTGGAATCCTTATTTTTTAATTTTCACAATAATTTTCGAAAAAAAAAAATTAAAAGAAGATACAAAAAAATTAGAAAATCATAAAAATCAAAAAATATTTTTCTGTTTCTTGTTTGAGTCTTGAGTCATATCATAAGTTTGGTGTCATTTGCATATGCATCTAGCATTTTTCGAAAATATCATGCATTCATAGTGTTCTTCATGATCTTCAAGTTGTTCTTGGTAAGTCTTCTTGTTTGATCTTGATGATTTTTTGTTTTGTGTCTTTTCATGTTTATCATATGCATTCTTGAATTCTTAGTGCGTAAGCATTAAAGAATTCTAAGTTTGGTGTCTTACAAGTTTTCTTTGCATTAAAAAATTTTCAAAAATATGTTCTTGATGTTCATCATGTTCTTCATAGTGTTCTTGGTGTTCATCTTGACATTCATAGCATTCTTGCATGCATTCATTGTTTTGATCTAAAAATTTCATGCATTGCATATTTTTCATGTTTTCATAAAAATTCAAAAAAATCAAAAAAATATCTTTCCCTTTTTCTCTCATCAAATTCGAAAATTTGAGTTGACTTTTTCAAAAATTTTTAAAATCAAGTTGTTTCTTATGAGTCAAATCAAATTTTCAATTTGAAAATCTTATCTTTTTCAAAATCTTTTTCAAAAATCAAATCTTTTTCAAAATTCTTAGTTATTTTCGAAAATTCAAAAAAATATTTTTCAAAAATCTTTTTCTTATTTTTATACCAAATTTTCGAAAATAACATAAACAATTAATGTTTTGATTCAAAAATTTGAAGTTTGTTACTTGCTTGTTAAGAAAGATTCAAACTTTAAGTTCTAGAATCATATCTTGTGATTTCTTATGAATCAAGTCATTAATTGTGATTTTAAAAATCAAATCTTTTTCAAAACTAATTTCAATCATATCTTTTCAAAAATATCTTCTTATCTTATCTTTTTCAAAAATATCTTTTCAAAATATCTTTTCTAACTTCCTAACTTCTTATCTTTTAAAAATTTGTTTCAACTAACTAACTAACTTTTTGTTTGTTTCCTAACTTTTTCAAAACTACCTAACTAACTCTCTCTCTCTCTAATTTTCGAAAATATCTTCCCTCTTTTTCAAAAATTTCTTTTTTATTAACTAATTATTTTTATTTTTTATAAAAAAAAATATTTCGAAAAAAAAAATACTAACCTTTTTCAAAAACTATTTTCAAAAATCACTAACTCTTTTTCAAAAAGTGTTTTCGAAAATTCACTTCCCCCTCTCATCTTCTTCTATTTGTTTATTGATATACTAACATCTTTCCTTCAACTCACCAAAAATCCGAACCCTCTCTCTCTCTGAGTTCAGATTTTCTTCCCTTCTTTTCTTCTACTAACACAAGGATCCCTATACTGTGGTATAAAGGATCCATATTATTATTACTATTTTTTCTGTGCCATCTTCTTTGTCATATGAGCAGGAGCAAGGATAAAGAACATTCTTGTAGAAGCAGATCCAGAACCTGAAAGGACTCTGAAGAGAAAATTAAGAGAAGCTAAAATACAACAATCCAGAGATAACCTTTCAGAAATTTTCGAACAGGCAGAGGAGATGACAGCCGAAAATAATAATAATGTAAGGAAGATGCTTGGTGACTTTACTGCACCTAATTCCAATTTACATGGAAGAAGCATCTCCATTCCTGCCATTGGAGCAAACAACTTTGAGCTGAAACCTCAATTAGTTTCTCTGATGCAGCAGAACTGCAAGTTTCATGGACTTCCATCTGAAGATCCTTTTCAGTTCTTAACTGAATTCTTGCAGATATGTGATACTGTTAAGACTAATGTAGTAGATCCTGAAGTCTACAGGCTCATGCTTTTCCCTTTTGCTGTAAGAGATAGAGCTAGATTATGGTTGGATTCTCAATCCAAAGACAGCCTGAACTCTTGGGATAAGCTGGTCACGGCTTTCTTAGCCAAGTACTTTCCTCCTCAAAAGCTGAGCAAGCATTAGAGCTGATGTTCAAACCTTCAGACAGAAAGAAGGTGAATCCCTCTATGAAGCTTGGGAAAGATACAAACAGTTGACCAAAAAGTGTCCTTCTGACATGCTTTCAGAATGGACCATCCTGGATATATTCTATGATGGTTTATCTGAGTTATCAAAAATGTCACTGGACACTTCTGCAGGTGGATCCATTCACCTAAAGAAAACGCCTGCAGAAGCTCAAGAACTCATTGACATGGTTGCTAACAACCAGTTCATGTACACTTCTGAAAGGAATCCTGTGAGTAATGGGACGCCTATGAAGAAGGGAGTTCTTGAGGTTGATACTCTGAATGCCATATTGGCTCAGAATAAAATATTGACTCAGCAAGTCAATATGATCTCTCAGAGTCTGCATGGAATGCAAGCTGCATCCAACAGTACTCAAGAGGCATCTTCTGAAGAAAGAAGCCTATGATCCTGAGAACCCTGCAATAGCAGAGGTAAATTACTTAGGTGAACCTTATGGAAACACCTATAACTCAACATGGAGAAATCATCCAAATTTCTCATGGAAGCATCAAAAGCCCCAACAAGGCTTTAATAATGATGGAAGAAACAGGTTTAGCAATAGCAAGCCTTTTCCATCATCAACTCAGCAACAGACAGAGAACTCTGAACAAAATTCTTTTAATTTAGCAAATCTAGTCTCTAATCTATCTAAGGCCACTGTAAGTTTCATGAATGAAACAAGGTCTTCCATTAGAGATCTGGAAGCACAAGTGGGCCAGCTGAGTAAAAGGATCACTGAAATCCCTCCTAGTACTCTCCCAAGCAATACAGAAGAGAACCCAAAAGGAGAGTGCAAGGCCATTGACATAAGCGCCATGGCCGAACCTCTGAGGAGAGGAGAGGACGTGAATCCCAAGGAGGAAGACCTCCTGGGACGTCCAGTGACCAATAAGGAGCTTCCCTCTGGGGAACCAAAGGACTCTGAGGCTCATCTAGAGACCATAGAGATTCCATTGAACCTCCTTATGCCCTTCATGAGCTCTGATGAGTATTCCTCTTCTGAAGAGAATGAGGATGTCACTGAAGAGCAAAATGCCAAGTTTCTTGGTGCAATCATAAAGCTGAATGCCAAATTGTTTGGCATTGATGCTTGGGAAGTTGAACCTCCCTTGTTCATCAATGAACTAAGTGATCTGGATCAACTGACATCGCCTCAGAAGAGACAGGATCCTGGAAAGTCATAATACCCTGTACCATAGGCACCATGATCTTTAAAGCTCTGTGTGACCTTGGTTCAGGAATAAACCTCATGCCCCTCTCTGTAATAGAGAAACTAGGAATCTATGGGGTGCAAGCTGCTAAAATCTCACTAGAGATGGCAGACAGCTCAAGAAGACAGGCTTATGGACAAGTAGAAGATGTATTAGTAAAGGTTGAGGGCCTTTACATACCTACTGATTTTATAGTCCTGGATACTGGAAAGGAAGAGGATGAATCCATCATCCTAGGAAGACCTTTCCTGGCCACAGCAAGAGCTGTGATTGATGTTGACAGAGGTGAAATAGTCCTTCAATGGAATGAGAACTCCCTTGTATTCAAAACTCAAGGATCTCCCTCTGCAACCATGGAGAGGAAGCTTGAAAAGCTTCTCTCAAAGCAGAGTCAACCAGAGCCCCCACAGTCAAACTCAAAGTTTGGTGTTTGGAGGCCACAACCAAACTCTAAGTTTGGTGTTGAACTCCCATATCCAAACTCTAAGTTTGGTGTTGGAGAGTCTCAACAACGCTCTGCACATCTGTGAGGCTCCATGAGAGCTCACTGTCAAGCTATTGACATTAAAGAAGCGCTTGTTGGGAGGCAACCCAATGTTTATCTAATTCTTATTTTTATTGTTTTTCATGTTTTCTTAGGTTCATGATCATGTGGAGTCACAAAATAAATATAAAAATTGAAAACGGAATCAAAAACAGCAGAAGAAAAATCACACCCTGGAGGAGCATCTGTCTGGCGTTCAAACGCCAGGACAGAGCATAGTTCTGGCGTTGAACGCCCAGAATGGGAGCATCCTGGCGCTGAACACCCAGAACAAGCATGGTTCTGGTGTTCAACGCCAGAAATGGCAGCAAAGGGGCGTTGAACGCCCAAAATGGGCACCAACCTGGCGCTGAACGCCCAGAGTTGTGTGCAAGGGCATTTTGCATGCCTAAATTGGTGCAGGGATGTAAATGCCTTGACACCTCAAGATCTGTGGACCTCACAGGATCACCTCAGGATCTGTGGACCCCATAGGATCCCCACCTACCTCCACTCACTCTCTTCTCTCTTCTCAATCATCCTCTATTCCCAATAAACACTCTTCCCTATTAACTCTTTACCACTCACATCCAAACACCCACTTTCCTTCAAAATTCAACATCTCTTTCCCACCCAATCCCACCCATATGGCCGAATACACATCTCCCGCCATCTCCTCCATATTTTCTTCTTATTCTTCTATTCTTTCTTCTTTTGCTCGAGGGCGAGCAACATTCTAAGTTTGGTGTGGTAAAAAGCATAGCTCTTTTGTTTTTTCCATAACCATTGATGGCACCTAAGGCCAGAGAAGCCTCTAGAAAGAGGAAAGGGAAGACAAAAGCTTCCATCAAGGGTCTATAGCTCAGTGGTAGAACATTTGACTGCAAATCAAGAGATCCCTGAGATACCTCAGGGGATACATTTTCTTCCACACAATTATTGGAAGCAACTAAGGGTGGAAAATCAAGAGCACTCCATCATCCTTCATGAAATCAGAGAAGATCTAAAAGCAATGAAGGAAGAGCAGCAAAGACAAGGAAGAGACACAGAAGAGTTCAAGGACATCACTAAGGTGGACTCATTCCTTGTTCTTACTTTCTCTGTTTTTCATTTTCTATGTTATGTGCTTATCTATGTTTGTGTCTTCATTACATGATCATTAGTAGTTAGTAACTCTGTCTTAAAGT
Source organism: Arachis hypogaea (assembly GCF_003086295.3). Lineage (NCBI taxonomy): Eukaryota > Viridiplantae > Streptophyta > Magnoliopsida > Fabales > Fabaceae > Arachis > Arachis hypogaea. The sequence continues at coordinate 50,060,138 of NC_092049.1, read as the reverse complement.
TATGAATGTCCTATGAATCCATCACCTCTCTTAAAATAAAAACTGTTTTAATTCAAAAGAACAAGAAGTACATGAGTTTTGAATTTATCCTTGAAACTTAGTTTAATTGCATTGATGTGGTGATAATGCTTCTTGTTTTCTGAATGTATGCTTGAACAGTGCATATGTCTTTTGAAGTTGTTGTTTAAGAATGTTAAATATGTTGGCTCTTGAAAGAATGATGACTAGGAGACATGTTATTTGATAATCTGAAAAATCATAAAAATAATTCTTGAAGCAAGAAAAAGCAGCAAAGAGCAAAGCTTGCAGAAAAAAAAAATATAGGCGAAAAAAAAAATATAGAAAGAAAAAGCAAGCAGAAAAAGCCAAAAGCTCTTAAAACCAAGAGGCAAGAGCAAAAAGCCAATAACCCTTAAAACCAAAAGGCAAGGGCAAATAAAAAGGATCCCAAGGCTTTGAGCATCAGTGGATAGGAGGGCCTAAAGGAATAAAATCCTGGTCTAAGCGGCTAAACCAAGCTGTCCCTAACCATGTGCTTGTGGCGTGTAGGTGTCAAGTAAAAACTTGAGACTGAGCGGTTAAAGTCAAGGTCCAAAGCAAAAAAAAAAAGAGTGTGCTTAAGAACCCTGGACACCTCTAATTGGGGACTTTAGCAAAGCTGAGTCACAATCTGAAAAGGTTCACCCAATTATGTGTCTGTGGCATTTATGTATCCGGTGGTAATACTGGAAAACAAAATGCTTAGGGCCACGGCCAAGACTCATAAAGAAGCTGTGTTCAAGAATCATCATGCTGAACTAAGAGAGTCAATAACACTATTCGAAATCTGAAGTTCCTATAGATGCCAATCATTCTGAACCTCAATGGATAAAGTGAGATGCCAAAACTATTCAAGAGGCAAAAAGCTATAAGTCCCGCTCATATGATTGAAGCTCTGTTTCATTGATAGTTTGGAATTTATAGTATATTCTATTCTTTTTATCCTATTTTGATTTTCAGTTGCTTGGGGACAAGCAACAATTTAAGTTTGGTGTTGTGATGAGCGGATAATTTATACGCTTTTTGACATTGTTTTTAGTATGTTTTTAGTAGGATCTAGTTACTTTTAGGGATGTTTTTAATAGATTTTGTGTTAAATTCACATTTCTGGACTTTACTATGAGTTTGTGTGTTTTTCTGTGATTTCAGGTATTTTCTGGCTGAAATTGAGGGACTTAAGCAGAAATCAGATTCAGAGGTTGAAAAAGGACTGCTGATGCTGTTGGATTCTGACCTCCCTGCACTCAAAGTGGATTTTCTGGAGCTACAGAACTCGAAATGGCACGCTTCCAATTGCGTTGGAAAGTAGACATCCAGGGCTTTCCAGCAATATATAATAGTCTATACTTTGGCCAATAATAGACGACGTAAACTGGCGTTCAACGCCAGCCTTCTACCCAAATCTGGCGTCCAGCGCCAGAAAAGGATCCAAAACCAGAGTTAAACGCCCAAACTGGCACAGAAACTGGCGTTCAACTCCACAAATGGCCTCTGCACGTGGAACACTTAAGCTCAGCCAAACACACACCAAGTGGGCCCCGGAAGTGGATTTATACATCAAATACTTACTCATGTAAACCCTAGTAGCTAGTTTATTATAAATAGGACCTCTTACTATTGTATTAGGCATCTTTGGATTGTATTTTGATCCTGTGATCTCGTTTAGGGGGCTGGCCATCTCGGCCATGCCTGGACTTTCACTTATGTATTTTCATACGGTAGAGTTCTACACTCCATAGATTAAGGTGTGGAGCTCTGCTGTTCCTCAAAGATTAATGCAAAGTACTACTGTTTCCTATTCAATTCTTCTTATTTCACTTCTAAGATATCCATTCGCACCCAAGAACGTGATGAAGGTGATGATTATGTGTGACGCTCATCATCCTTCTCCCTTATGAACGCGTGCCTGACAAACACTTCCGTTCTACATGAATAAGCTAGAATGAGTATCTCTTAGATCTCCTAACCAGAATCTTCGTGGCGTAAGCTAGAATGATGGCGGCATTCAAGAGAATCCGGAAGGTCTAAACCTTGTCTGTGGTATTCCGAGTAGGATTCAATGATTGGATGACTGTGACGAGCTCCTAACTCGCGATTGCAGGGCGTTAGTGACAGACGCAAAAGGATAGTAAATCCTATTCCAGCATGATCGAGAACCGATAGATGAATAGCCGTGCCGTGACAGGGTGCGTGAGCATATTATTCACTGAGAGGATAAGATGAAGCCATTGACAAGGGTGATGCCTCCAGACGATTAGCCGTGCCGTGACAGGGCATTGGATCATTTTCCCGTGAGATGACCGAAAGTAGCCATTGACAGTGGTGATGTATCACATAAAGCCAGCCATGGAAAGGAGTAATACTGATTGGATGAAGATAGCAGGAAAGTAGAGGTTCAGAGGAACGAAAAGCATCTCCATTCGCTTATCTGAAATTCCTACCAATGAATTACATAAGTATCTCTACCCCTATTTTATTATATAATATTCGAAAACACCTTTATCACTTTATATCCGCCTGACTGAGATTTACAAGGTGACCATAGCTTGCTTCATACCAACAATCTTCGTGGGATTCGACCCTTACTCACGTAAGGTATTACTTGGACGACCCAGTGCACTTGCTGGTTAGTTGTATCGAAGTTGTGACAATCATGAATTAAGATCAGAGCACCAAGCTTTGGAGCCATTACCAGGATTTGTTCGAGCCTGGAGATCACAATTTCGTGCACCAAGGAGGATTCAAAACCTGTGGTGCAACCTAAAAGAAGACTTAACCCAATCATGAAGGAAGTGGTTCAAAAGGAGGTGATGAAGCTGTGGAATGCTGTAATCATATACCCAATTTCTGACAGCCCTTGGGTGAGTCCAGTGCAAGTAGTGCCAAAGAAGGGAGGCATGACTGTCATCCACATTTAGAAGAATAAACTCATTCCTACAAGGACGGTGACAGGGTAGAGAATGTGCATTGATTATAGAAGATTGAATGAGGCTACAAGGAAATACCACTTTCCTCTCCCCTTTATTGATCAGATGCTAGAAAGATTGGCTGGCCATGCTTACTATTGCTTCTTAAATGGGTACTCTGGATATAATCAGATAGTGGTAGACCCCAAGGACCAAGAGAAAACCTCCTTCACCTGTCCATTTGGAGTCTTTGCCTACAGAAGGATGCCCTTTGGGCTATGCAATGCTCCAACAACCTTTCAAAGGTGTATGCTCTCCATATTCTCTGACATGGCATTTTTTCTATTTTTGGTAACTCTTTTAATACTCGTCTGCATCATCTAACTCTTGTCTTGAAAAGATGCCAAGAAATAAATTTAGTCTTACATTGGGAAAAGTGCCATTTCATGGTATCAGAAGGAATGGTTCTTGGGCATAAGGTTTCAATCAAGGGTATAGAAGTTGACAGAGCTAAGATAGAAATCATAGAAAAGTTGCCTATACCAGTTAATGTGAAAGCAGTGAGAAGTTTTCTTGGGCATGCTGGATTTTATAGAAGATTCATCAAGGATTTTTCAAAAATAGCTAAACCACTAAGCAACTTGCTAGTGGTTGACAATCCTTTTATCTTTGATGAAAATTGCAAGCATGCCTTTGAAACCTTGAAAAACAAACTCACTACAGCACCAATCATCACACCCCCAGAATGGGGACTTCCTTTCAAACTCATGTGTGATGCAAGTGATGTTGCAATTGGTCCTGTATTAGGACAAAAGAAGGATAAGCTGCATCATGTTATATACTATACAAGCAAAGTGTTTGATGCGCGGAAAACTTGTCTCTCAACAAATCTTCCTTCGGCAAGTGTACCGAAGTTGTCGTCAAGTAGAAACTCACAATAGAGTGAGGTCGAATCCCACAGGGATTGATTGATCAAGCAACTTTAATTAGAAGAATGTTCTAGTTGAGCGAATCCAGAAATTGGGGTGAGAGTTGCAGAAAATAAAATGGCGGGATTGTAAATAACAGAAAAGTAAATGCTAGAATTAAAGGACTGGAAGTAAATGACTGAAAATAAATTGCAGAATTATAAATGGGAATGGGGGATTTGCTCATAAAAGTAAATCGCAGAAATTAAAGAGAATGGGTAAGATCAGAAATGGGGAGTTCATTGGGCTTAGGAGATGTTGCAATTCTCCGGATCAAGTTCATTTTCATCTCTTCCTCAATCAATGCACTTATTGATCTCCTTGGCAATCTTAAGTGATTGAATTGCAATTCTCTCAAATCTTGATCAATAGCCAATTCCTTGGTCAATTGCTCATGAGAAGAGATGAAGTATGGTCACTGATTATACCAAATGCATTTCCCAAACCAAGTATTGAGAGGGTTACAGTCACATACCCATCCAAACCCAATTTGGTCAAGCATGAGAAAGCATTTCTAGCTTGATCTCTTCATTCCTCTTCCAAGGTTCAAAAGAGATCCAAGTTTGAATAGCTTCTCTTCCAAGATAACTACTCAATTGGATGAAGATCGAAAGCTTTCAAGTAAAGTCAAGAGGAAAGATAGAAGAAGAACAATGAAAATTAGTATTGATCCATCAAATTACAACAGAGCTCCCTAACCCAATGAAAGGGGTTTAGTTGTTCATAGCTCTTGAAAATGAAAACAAAGATGGAGAATACATCATAAAACTAGAAATTGCAAAGAAAGTAAATACAGAGAGTAGTTCTTCAGCCTCCAGAACTCCTTTACAATTCAAAGCTACTCCTATATATACTACTCTTCTCAGCTTCTAGTTCACTCTTCAAGTCTTGGGCCTTTGGATCTTGAGTTTGAAGCAGTTCCTTTCTTTATTTGGGCTTGGCTTTACTTGCAGAGAGAAAGTGCGGAGTGGGCAGAGACTTAAGCTCAGGGCGTAAGGAGTGTTAATCATTTAGTGAAAGTCCAAGTTCGGGAACGTTAGTGACACTTAACATTGTCACTAACGTTCCAATGCACCCCTTTTGCCTCACGTTAAAACCCACGTTAACTAGGTTAACGTGGCTTTTAACGTTGCCTTGTCAACCTTCGAGAACGTTAGTGACACTCAACATTGTCACTAACGTTCCAGTGTGCCCCCTTCTTGCTTCACGTTAAAGCTCACGTTAACTAGGTTAATGTGGCTTCTAACGTGGCCTTTTCCATCCTTCGAGAACGTTAGTGATATTCAACATTGTCACTAACGTTCCAATGTGCCCCTAGGTCTCACGTTAGAGTCCACGTTAACTAGGTTAACGTGGCTTCTAACGTGGCCATCTTTTAGCCATCCCAACGTTAGTAACAATGTTGAGTGTCACTAACGTTGGCTCATCCTTCATTTCTCATCGTTAGCTTCCACGTTAACCAAGTTAACGTGGAAGTTAACGTGACTTTTGGGGGTTGTGTGGTTGCTTCAACGTTAGTGACAATGTTGAGTGTCACTAACGTTGTCGACAACTCTTCATCCTCTACGTTAGTTCCCACGTTAACCAAGTTAACGTAGGAGTTAATGTGGTACTTAGCACCATAGGCCAACGTTAGTGACAATGTTGAGTGTCACTAACGTTGGCTTCTCTCCCTCCCCCTTAACGTTAGAGGCCACGTTAACTAGGTTAACGTGGCTTCTAACGTGGCCACTTATGAGTAATTGCCAACGTTAGTGACAATGTTGAGTGTCACTAACGTTGGCTCAACTTCTTTTCTCCACGTTAGAGTTCACGTTAACTTGGTTAACGTGACTCTCTAACGTGGGCATTGATGGCTTTTTTGAGAGTGTTATATGCAATCACTTTTCTCATTAATCTTTGCAAGTTACCTCCCCTTTTCTTGCTTCTTTTTTGTCCTGAAATCAAGCAACAAAGTGCATCAAAGCTCCAGTACAAGTCATGAGTAATGCAACATAATATTTGTCACTAAACTTATGCAAAATCCTCATGAAATCATGTAAAATGCACAATGTATGCTTGAGTCAAGGCATAAGTGAATATTTACCCAAAACTAGCTTATTTCCTAAAAAAATGCATGAAACTAACCTAAAAACAGTAAAGAAAAGGTCAGTGAAACTGGCCAAGATGCCCTGCCATCACAACACCAAACTTAAAGCTTGCTTGTCCCTAAGCAAGTACTGGAACAAGAAAATGATGAATGGAATATCCAGAGGAATGAGTCATTCTTGTGGAAGTCATATTACTGATTTTATGGTGGTTTCATGCATAGCAACTTAGGTTCATTCCATTACTGGCTTTCAGACCTTTATCATGTCCCTAAACACTTACTTTTTTATATCTCATGAGACTTTTATTCATTGATCCTTTTATTGTTATTTCAAGGGTTATTTGTGTTATTTAGGCTAAGTGCTCTATAAGGGGGCAACTCTTTAAGATAAGCTTTCAGCCAACACTCCCGAACCAGTTGGTTCAAGGTGCTAGGTGTTGAGACACCCCTAAGGACTTACTCCCTCAAGCCTATCCCCCATACATACACACTCCAGGCATTTAGTTTATTTATTTTCTTTTCTTGAGACCTTGGTGTCCAGCACCTCTTTGGGTTACTAAATGCTCTGTAGTGAGGGTTACTCTTGATAGTGGATTTTCAGCTGATAATCCCGGGTTAGTTAACCCAAGTTACCAAGTGATAAAGCACCCCTAAGAGCTTATTCATCCAAGTAGATCCCTCACACAAGAGCACCACAGACACTTGCCTCAAGATTAAAACCATTGATGCCTAGCCTTATTGCTTACTCTTTCTCTTTTGTTTTTCACTTCCATTATTCTTTCCCTTTTCTCTTATTAGGATCTTGTCATATGCTCAGTCTCATGGGTATATCCAAAGTCAAGTATTCAGGATAGATAGTTGTCCTCCTAGCCTTGTGGTTGAACCAACTTAGCTAACTTATGACTACCCCAAAGATTCATGAATGCACTTCCACAATATGAACTCCACTCTGGTCTTTTAAGAACATAAACATTCTCTTCTTCATTTGATAAAAAGGGGCAAGCTTACAAGTAAATAAGGGAATGATGCAGTGACATTTAAACCAAAAATCATGGACATATTCAGAAGGAAAACTTAAAAGACAGAATTTAAAAAAAAAAAGTTCAACTGCAAGTAACTACAAATCAACAGTGCAATTCGGGCCTCCAACTTTCAACAATTCTAAGTACAATGAAATCAGGTAACAATACAACCTTCGGGTGATGATCTCTGGTCCCCCTCTCTCTTTGTCATCTTCCTAGTTTTTGTTGCCTCGCTTCTTTGGGTGAAGGCGCACCATTTCCTTATGAGATTCCTACAAGGTCACTGGAAGTTGCTTGTTCCCAAAGCACTTGAGACATAGTTAGCTTATATGTATGCTTGTGCCTCTTGAACTCAGTTTGGTGTGTGAACACCAAACTTAGTTCTTTGCCCAGTACACAATGTTGCATATATGCAGTGACCCTCATATCTTGTTATCAACAAAGCAATGATCACCTATAGTCTAACTACACCTAAGTGGTTTCTCTTGGTTGGATGGAGCTAGCAATGTTCTTTTGGGAGTGGGGTGTAATTCTAACCAATGTCCTTTAGTGGAACACCAAACTTAGAATTACACCATCACTCTTAGATTGTTCTGGTGTGGAACACCAAACTTAGCTCCTTTCAATACAGGGGAAACCACTTGTGACTTTTATTGAAATAAGGATGAAATTGAAACTACCTGAGGTTGGGTTGCCTCCAAACAGAGCGCTCTTTTATCGTCGCTAGCTCGACGAGTTCTTAATTATTTGAGATGGTACTTTACTCTGGGGTCTTCCCCCATGTTGCCCAGATAATGCTTGAGTCTTTGTCCATTCACTGTAAAAGTCCTCTTTGAACCTTCATCCGTGATTTCGATATGGCCATATGGTGATACTTTTGTAACCAAGAAAGGTCCGGACCACCTTGACTTGAGTTTCCCTGGGAACAACCTTAATTTAGAATTGTAAAGGAGTACTTGCTGCCTTTTTTCAAAACTCCTGGGTGCCAAGTGCATGTCATGTTTTCTTTTTGCCTTCTCTTTATACATCTTAGTGTTTTCAAAGGCTTGTGACCTGAATTCCTCCATCTCTTGCAGCTGCAAGATTCTTTTTGCACCAGCAGGAATGCTGTCAAAATTTAGTATCTTGATAGCCCAAAGAGCTTTATGTTCCAGCTCCAGTGGTAAATGACAAGCTTTCCCATAGACTAATTGATATGGAGACATTCCAAGTAGGGTTTTGAATGCTGTTCTGTATGCCCACAGAGCATCATCCAACTTCTTCGACCAATCCTTTCTAGATGCGCCCACAGTCTTTTCCAGGATCCTCTTCAGCTCTCTGTTGGATATCTCAGTTTGCCCACTTGTTTGAGGATGGTAAGGTGTGGCTACTTTGTGTTTTACCCCATATCGTAAGAGGAGAGCTTCTAGTGGTTTGTTACAAAAGTGGCTCCCTCCATCACTGATGAGGGCTCTTGGGACTTCAAACCGGCTAAAGATATTCTTCCTGAGGAAGTTCATGACTACCTTGTTATCATTAGTTGGGGTTGCAATAGCCTCTACCCACTTGGAAACATAATCTACTGCTACCAAGATGTAATTATTTACATATGAGGTTGGGAATGGTCCCATGAAATCAATTCTCCACACATCAAACAGTTCAAGTTTCAAGATGAAATTTTGTGGCATGGCATTTCTTTTGGGCAGGTTTCCAGATCTTTGGCATTCATTGCAACTTTTTACTAGCTCTTTGGCATCCTTGAAAAGAGTGGGCCAAAAGAATCCGCTTTGTAACACCTTTGCTGCAGTTCTGTCCCCTCCAAAGTGCCCGCCATAGCATGAACCGTGGCAGTTCCACAGGACTTCTCTTCCTTCCTCTTCCGAGACACATCTTCTAAGAATTCCATCTGAACATTTCTTGAAGAGATATGGCTCGTCCCAGACAAAGTATTTTGTATCATTCATGAGCTTCCTCTTTTGATGTTTATTGATCCCTGGGGCTAATGATCCAGTTGCCTTGAAATTTGCAATATCTGCGAACCATGGTGCTTTATGAACTGTCATCAACTGCTCATCAGGGAAGAGCTCGTTAACACTTGTATCATTTTCTCCACCTTGATCATGAGGGATTCTAGATAAGTGATCTGCCACCTTGTTCTCCACTCCCTTCTTGTCTCTGATTTCAATATCGAATTCCTGCAACAGTAAGATCCACCTTATTAGTCTTGGCTTCGATTCTTGCTTGGCAAACAAATATTTAAGTGCTGTATGATCTGTAAAAACGATCACTTTAGCACCAATAAGGTATGATCTAAATTTGTCAAATGCAAAAGCTATTACTAGCAACTCCTTTTCAGTAGTGGTATAATTTCTTTGAGTTTCATTAAGGACTTTGCTAGCATAGTATATCACACGAACTAGGTTATCTTTCCTTTGTCCTAACACTGCCCCAACTGCAAAATCAGATGCATCGCACATCAATTCAAATGGTAAGTTCCAATCAGGTGGGGAAATGATAGGAGCAGAGGATAACCTCATTTTCAAATGTGTAAATGCTAACATGCAGGTTTCATCAAAGATGAATGGTGTATCAGACACAAGGAGATTGCTTAAGGGCTTGGCTATCTTTGAAAAATCTTTAATAAATCTTCTGTAAAAACCAGCATGCCCCAAAAAACTTCTAATTGCCTTGACATCACTAGGTGGGGGTAGTTTTTCAATAAGTTCCACTTTAGCTCTATCAACCTCAATGCCTTGGCGAGAGACTTTGTGACCAATGATTATTCCCCCTGTCACCATAAAGTGGCATTTTTCCCAGTTCAAGACCAAATTGGTCTCTTGGCACCTTTTCAATACCAAGGCGAGGTGATGTAGGCAACTAGGAAAAGAATCTCCGAATACTGAGAAATCATCCATAAAAACTTCAATGAATTTTTCTATCATATCTGAAAAGATAGAAAGCATGCAGCGTTGTAAAGTTGCAGGGGCATTACACAACCCAAATGGCATGCGCCTATAGGCAAACACTCCATACGGACAGGTAAATGAGGTTTTCTCTTGGTCTCTTGGATCAACCACTATTTGGTTGTATCCTGAATAACCGTCGAGAAAATAATAATAAGCGTGCCCTGCAAGTCTTTCCAACATCTGATCCATGAATGGAAGGGGAAAATGGTCCTTTCGTGTAGCCTCATTGAGCTTCCTGTAATCTATGCACATCCGCCATCCTGTGACGGTCCTTGTAGGTATGAGCTCGTTCTCTCATTGGTAACCACAGTGATCCCTCCCTTCTTTGGTACAACATATATGGGGCTAACCCAAGGGCTGTCCGAAATTGGGTATATGACTCCTCCTTGCCAAAGCTTCATAACCTCTTTCTGTACCACTTCCTTCATGATTGAGTTCAGCCTTCTTTGGGATTGAATGGATGGCTTGGCGTCATCTTCCAACAGTATTTTATGCATGCATATGGCTGAACTGATTCCCTTCAAGTCAGTAAGGGTCCATCCAATGGCATCCTTATGCTCCCGCAGCACCTTGAGTAGCTCGTCCTCTTGATCTTGATTGAGGGATGAAATTATGATCACTGGGTAGTTTTCATTTTCTCCTAGATATGCATATTTGAGAGTAGGTGGCAATGCTTTGAGTTCATGTTTGGGTGCTTCTGATTTTTTGCTCCCTTCCTTTGGTGCATCTGGTATATGTGTTTCGGTTGTAGCTACCTCTTCACTTGATTCAGATTCTTCCTCCACCAATCTCTCGTTCTCTTCAGGTTCATCTTCTTCAAAATTCTCCTGCACTTCATCCTCAAGTGCATCTAACCTTATGCATTCCCCCAATTGTTCCGGTGGATAACTCATGGCCTTGAACACATTGAATGTCATCTTTTCATTGTGTAATCTAAGGGTGAGGTCACCCTTTTGAACATCAATGACAGCTCCAGCAGTAGCCAAGAATGGCCTTCCCAAAATGATGGAGGTTTTGGCATCTTCCTGCATGTCAA